>NW_024098399.1:0-40000 GCF_016545835.1 Crotalus tigris | reverse complement strand
GTGCTGCAGTTGAGTAGTCCTCGACTTACGACCGGTTGAGTAGTCCTCGACTTACGACTGGTTGGGGGTCGCGGCATTAAAAAGGTTGAGAACCACTCCTATAGATCCATGCCTTGGATTGACCTGGCTTTGAATTTGATCGAAGGAGTTTGCCAGGATCACAGGGAAAGAGAGACAGGCAGAATCAGGGCAGCTGACCTAAAGGGAAGGAAGTAGTTTTCCTGAGCTGGGATCAAGAAAAGGGAAAAAGAAAACAAACAAACAAACAGGAAAAGACACGATAGCAGGTTGTATGACATGTGTACGTGCTACTCCCTATTCGTTTATTGAGAATATTTCTACACTGCCCAACAAGCCTAAATAAAAAAATAAAGCAAGCTTTCTTAAATCCTCAATTCTATGAAGCCAAGTCCATCTGCATCTGGGATACTATTTTAATTAATGCTTTAGAACAGACATGTCAAACACAAGGCCTGGGGCCCGGATGCAGCCTGCGAAGTGGTTTCATGTGGCCCGCGAAACCATCCTGGAAACAGTGAGGGAACGGCCCCCACTGCCTTAGCCCTGGCCCAGGCCAGCCGGGAGCCAATGTACAATTTTGTGGTGTCCCTCTATGCTGAAACACATTCAGTCTTAGCTCCATAAGCCCTCCCCCACATGGCCTGAGAGGAACAGTGAGGCTCCTCCAGTGGACCATGCCTCGGTACTTGCCCTGGTCCCACCCCCTTCTGACAGAGACCCTCAGATCTGTCCCACTCCTGCCCAGGCCCCCACAGGCACCCTTGACGCGAACGATGTAGAGCTGGCCACACCCACCCAGTAGGCCACACCCATCCTGGCCACAGCCACTCAGCCCCCTGAGGGCAACCGCAATGCTGATGCGGCCATCAATGAAATTGAGTTTGACACCCCTGCTTTAGCAACGATCCAGCAGCAGGAAAAAAAAAAAAAACTTTAAAGACCACTAACAAGAAATAACCTTTGCAATTCCTCATTTACTGTTTAAAGTCCCAAAGGACTGTGCTTGAATCATAAATCCCCCATGAAATCTTCTTCCTTGTCCTATAATTTCCAGGCTACAAGGTGGCACTTACGAAATCTCTCACATTTTCAGTGTGGGATGGTGACCCCGAAGCAGAAAGGCAGGAAAAATGAGGCTAATTGATAGTATTAGAGGATTCCTGTTGGGTCATTGGCTTCATTCTAGACGGTAGGTGGCATCATAGTCTCAATTTTTTCTAGCTCTAATCCTGTCTCTGCCCTTTGTTCCTTCTTCAGAAGGTAATTCAGCTACATTTCTTTTGATCTTAAGAGGAAAGATGCACACAAGGACAGGTGTGGGAGAAATAAAGTACAGCAGGTAAGATTTTTGACTAATAGTAGATATGAATGTACTAAATTGACAAGATTTTTGAGTGATTATGAAATCAATGAAGAATAAAAGGAAAAGGGGGTCCTTCCCTCCCTCCCTCTCTCCCAATCCCCCCCCTTCCTTCCTTCCTTCCTTCCTTCCTTCCTTCCTTCCTTTCTTCCTTCCTAAAATTCCTTCTTGAAATTTTTTCCTTCCTTCCCTCCTTCCTTCCCTCCCTCCCTCCGTCCTTCCTTCCTTCCTCCTTCCTTCCTTCCTTCCTTCCTTCCTTCCTTCCTTCCTTCCTTCCTTCCTTCCTTCCTTCCTTCTTTCCTCCCTCCCTTCCTTCCTTCCTCAGTACCATGCTGAGAAAAGATTTTAAAAGTATGAAAGGTAATACAAATAGAAAAAAAGAGAATAAAAGATATCTAAAAAAGTAACTCCTGATCCGTTTTACAGCAATTTCAAACTCTTTGAAGTTACCTCATAACTCCCTTCTTGTCATATTCAACCCCTTCTTAATCAGCAAATCTATAAATCGCTGGTTTATTTTATTCCATTTTCAGAAAAAAAAACCATAAGAGGTTTACAGTCTTTTAATAAAAGAACCTGTGTTGTATTATCCTCAATCAAACAAGTCAATATTGCCATTTCTCCAAATTCCATCATCTTCACAATCCATTCCTCCATTGTGGGTAATTTAGTATTTTTTTTTCTGTCTTTGTGCATACAGCCAGGCTGTATGACAGAAAACCCAAGACAGCCAGGATTTAAATTAACCTTTGTAACTTGAAAAGAGGGCTAATGAAGTGGAAGGATGGTCATTGCTGAATGAAAAGTCTGCATTGACAGATTCTCTGTTTCTTCGTAGATAAAGGATCAGATTTAGGATTCTGCTCTAAAATGCTACAAATGTAGAAAAACATGGACAATAAAAATGCTGAGATGATTTCCTAAGATTAGGGGACTCAGAAATAGCTCCTTAGTACTCAAGTCGGATGGGGTTTTTTTTCTTACTAAGAGAAGAACATCAGAGGAAAAAGGACTCCTTGCCAACAGACCTTTTTATTAGACTCTTCCCACACAAGCTGAGGTCCATGCTCAGAAATACCTTGATAAATGGATTGTGTTTGTCGTACTTACGAACTCAAATCTTTTCTACATTTCTCAGGCATTCTAAGGCAAAGCTCAGAGGAATAAGGCTTTCTTGATCTACTACATCCAGGAAGCAGGAGTTTTAAAAAAGAGACATTAAGCTTGTTCAAGGTTTACAAGAAAAAGAAGTAGCTGCAGCAGAGTGAAGAAGCCAAGAATTTAAGATGAAAGGAACGGTTCCTTGAAAAGCTAACCAATCAAATGCAAATATTTGAGCTGTGGGATGAATTCTCCATATGTTTTGCTGGATGCCTGTTTGGATTCTGAAGCAAAATTGAAAATTGCTGACTATGAATAAAAAGTTAGTGATTAAAGCTGAGCTAACATTTCTTAGAATGGATTTTTCAGAGACAGTGGTTGAACTCCCCCCACCTTCTAAAGGAGGAAAAGTCCTTCTCCTCCTCCTTCTCACACCACAAAGTGTACAACAATCGGATCTTATGGACAATCTGAAAGGTCCAAACACTTGGATCTTATGGACAATCCAAAAATGTCTGCAAAAAAGCAGCAAACAGCAAACACATGGTCTCCATCTCATAGTTTATGGGCAACCCCCAGTTCTTAAAACAGAAAAAAACTCTTATGTAAGTTCTCTTAGTCTTTTGGTCAAACATTGGCCACAGTTTTGGTGCTTGAAGACTGGGAGAAGAACTTCATAATGCCATTTTCATTACACCATATGAATACAAGTGAGGGATGAGCCTGTTCTGAATCAGTTCTTCCAGCCACCCTGGGAACAGGTTAGCTTCACTTACTAAGGTGACCAACTTTTTTACAATGAAAAGGAGGACACAAATAAATTGAAGAACAAATATCATAAATAAAAGAAACATTTTATTCATTGCAACAATAATACAGACAACTTGCATGTGCAAAGTTTGCCAGCCGGGTGTTTTGGCACGCTCAGCAGCAATTCCTATTGGCTTTTGAAAGCCAATAGTGGGAGTAGCACAGCTCATGCAAAAGTTGGAAAAAAAATCATCAAAAAAAGGTGCCAGAACACCGTTCTGAGCGTTCTATGAGAAAAAAAGCCCTGCAGATTAGTCTTCAAATATCGAAAAGGAGGACATGTAGAAGGACACTTTTCAAGGGAGGACAGAACTTACAAAAGGAGGACTGTCCTCCCTAAAAGAGGATGGTTGGTCACCTTACACTTACAGTATCTAACTCCTATGTTTTGACCTCCAGTTGTCTGCTTGGATGGGTTCCTTTTACAAGCACTGTAGAAACTTAATGCGGATGTATTAAAACCAACTAGCTGGCTTCTTGTTCTGAGTCATATAGCACCGCTAGCTTTATGTAGGCAAGATGCACTAGTAAGAGAATACAGAAAAATTATGAGCAACTCACTCCTACCAGTGCATGCCAGCCTTCCTCATTTATCAGCCGGAAGTCTCAAATCCAGGAAGCACTGACTGGTACTTGTACAATACTGCCCGACAACTTTAACATTGATTCCTAATGGAAAGTCAAATGGGTAGTTGAATGCCCAGACACAGGTAGACATATAAATGACCTCACAAAAAAGGTGCCAGGTTTTGAACTTGTGAGCAATGGACAATCCTGCATAGGATTCACATCTCACACAGCATCAACCAGGACTCTCTGTATAAATGGCGCATAGTATCCTCCCCTCAGTGTGACTGAGGGGTTTCATGTCAAGCTGTAGATCACATTGTAAACAGCTGTAAGCTGAGGGCATATCCCCGCCCAGATTTTTTTTTTAATATAAATGATGCTGTGTTTCAATGGTTAGATGGCCTAGACCAGGGGTAGGCAACCTTGGCTCTTTTATGACTCATGGACTTCAACTCCCAGAATTCCTGAGCCAGCATGGCTCAGCTTGGAAACTTCTCCCTTTCCCCTCAGCTTGGCTGGCTCAGGAATTCTGGGAGTTTAAGTCCATGAGTCAAAAAAGAGCCAAGGTTGCCTACCCCTGGCCTAGACTTTGATAACAATAGCACTTAGACTTATATAACGCTTCGCAGTGCTTTATAGGCCTCTCTAAGTAGTTTTCAGGGTCAGCATATTGCCTCCAATAATCTGGGTCCTCATTTTACCAACCTCAGAAGGATGGAAGGCTGAGTCAACCTTGAGCCAATCAGGATCGAACTCCTAGCACTAAGCTGAATTACCCTGCAATACTGCATTCTAACCACTGTGTCATCACCACAGCTCTTGATATTTGAACATAGTTCTTTTTAAGATTTACATTTTACTGTGTCTACTAATCTAGGCAAAATGTTAATATATATTGCTAATCCATGTATGATATGCCATACACTAAAGAAAATTCTACCAGCAGAGTTTTCAAAAAGAGGTACTGTACATGCCGGCGTATAAGACTACTTCCGGAAGCGCTAAACTCGGCGCCAAAGACGGGGGTCGTCTTATACGCCGAGTCGTCTTATATGCTGGAAATACTGGTAGTTTCCGGCGTATAAGACGATGTTCTAGGAAGGTGACCAGGCGATAAAGACGGGGGTCGTCTTATACGCCGGGTCGTCTAATACGCCGGCATATACGGTCCCAACCTTAAGCAAACGCTGAAGAATAAAATGTCATGCCACCGTGTAATTACAGAGTAATTCCTGAATATGGCACCATCCTTACAACGTCAGTTGTTCCTTCATAAAGCACAAGGATGTCCTGGGGCCAAAACACTATGTTAAACATGGCATGATGAGAACAAGACAAAAAACATGCCATCTAACCTCAATTCTCAGTGTCCCAAAAGAGAAACAGGCCAGTTTTCACCTCTCTTCTGTTACATCTGGTTCAAAGAGTTGGTTTCCTAATAGGAGCCTGACAACCAATCCATTATCTTTCCTTGCCTCTTGCACTTTGGAAACCCATGAGCCTTGGGGCCCTCTTGCTTACATAACTACTCAGGGAGAGGGAGGGAAGAAAAAAAAACCTCAAGTGATAGTGAAGTTAAACTACATTGGGTTTGTAATGAAAATGGGCCATCTCTATAATGAGATAATTCTATTATCTCTGTATTTAAGCAATTTGATCCTTAATGTCCACGACCTTTGGTGATTTGAGGCACGTACAATCCTAAAAAGCATTAAGGAATATTTCTTTCTGCTCTGCCACATTATGGCAGCCTTTTCTGCCTCACTGGAATTTGTTAAGGTTTATTGGTCATGTTTATACCCCACCCATCCTCAAGGGTGACTCACTGCTATTTTATTTATTTGTCAGAGTCCTAAACCACCCAATATCCACCCTTCTTTTGGGAGTGTACAGATCAATTTAAAGGAAGGATAAATAAGATCATCCCACAAAGCAGCACACAATAAAACCTAATGAAAATCCAACTGCAAACAATAAAGCAATGCATTTGGAAATAAAAGCAACCCCAATTTTAAAGACAAAACTCTGCAAACACTAAAACAGTTCTTAAGCAGGTCTGGGAAAATATAAATATTTCCTTTTGGTGTCAATAAAAGACAAAAGTAGAAGCAGAAAACAAGACTTTCTACAGAGGCCGTCCTGTTAATATGTCATCAGTCAAAAAGTGATAGCTTCAGATACCCAGCACAAGCTCTCAGTTGGTGCTCTTTCAGAGCTGGTGGTCTAGGGGAGAAGTTACTGACTTTTCAGAACAATGACATTTAATTCTCACCACTAGCTACAGCAATCAATTATGCAACTGCCATTGCAACCTGATTCTAGCAACGCATCTGTGTTAAAGGCTTTCCATACTTCCTAACTCCTGACAGTGATGACTGGAGCTTATGGGAAGGGGGCAATGCCAAGTAATATAATATCTTGTCAATACTGGGACACCTGCTATGTTGAGGTGCTGCAAACTGCCTTTGTTCACAAGGAAGAAACCTGGTTCAAGATGATTGCAGTCTTTGAGAGTCATCAATGTGTATTGATCCACCATTCTTTCATCCTTTATTATAGGACAATGGATAAAGAACCCAGATTTCCTTGGCTGGCTTCACTGCCGTCATATACTTGAATGGTACCAGCTCCATTTATCTTGTCCTCAGCACTCCAGCTGCGCTGCAGCTTGGGATAATAATATTATCTTACTTGACAAAGTTGGTAAATCAAGTAGGGAAAGCTCTGTCCAGCTGTCCATTTTAGATGCCCATCCAAATGCAATTGAATGCATTTGGATGGACATCCTCTTCCTCTTTTTAGGATTCATGGTTGTCAATCTTCTAGAAACTCACTGGAAATCATTTTTTTCCAGTCCTCTGCTTAAAAAAAAAATTCCTTTTATGCTAGAGAATGGAACCACAACCACCCAATCCCCAATCAGTGCTCAACTAGAGACAAGTGTTTCTTTCCAGTTTCTTATCCCTTTCCTTCCATTAAAAGCTTAAAAATCAGTTGTGCAGGTTGGGTTGGGTTGGGTTGATCATGGCATGGGACTTGAGGAAGTTCTGAGAAGCCAAATTGCTCAAGGATCCCCCACTCCAAATACAAAGATTAATCAGATAGCTGTGAGCATAATCTGGTTTAGTTAAGCAATCGTGTTAAAGAGTCCTCACTTCTACAGCACACAGAAGGCCAGTAGTCTCTAAAACAGCCTTAGGTATCCCTGATCAATAGTCCAGCTAGAGCAGTGGTTCTCAACCTTTTTAATGCCGCGACCCCCAACCGGTCGTAAGTCAAGGACTACTCAACTGGTGCAGCACCGTTTGCAGAATGGGACTTTTGGCGGGCTCAGCAGGGCAGAGACAGCCTGGACAATTCCTACTGGCTTTTGAAAGCCAATAGAATTAGACTCTATTCAAGAGAGTCTATTCTATTGGCTTTCAAAAGCCAATAGAATAAAAGGGAGTAGCACAGCTAAGGAAAAGGGGAAAAAAATGGCGGACTGCGTTGTTTGGCGACCCCCGTGAAATGGTCGTTCGACCCCAAATGGGGTCCCGACCCACAGGTTGAGAACCACTGAACTAGAGTATCCCCTTGGGCAATCTAAGGCAACATGAAAGGATGAAGAAATGGTAACCATATCAACCTCTGGGGCTTTCACCATTACCATGCTATGTTGATCAATGCTAAAAAATCCAGCCTGGAAAGCTTTCAATGGAAGACAAGGCAATATTATAGTGGTATATTTAAGGGTTCTTCCTAATGATCTTCATTCTATATTTCAGATGAGGAGTCAGTAAACTGTGTTACTAAATCAGAAAAAAAAAATCTGACTACTATTTTTTTCAGGATATACTATCAGAAACCTACAGAATATCTACAAGAGGAGAAAAATGCATTATCATCCTGCTGATTATGTTGACCAGTGCATGAGAAATTCATTTGATTTGCATGTTAAGGCAAACATACCCACTTTGCATTTCCTAACCCAGCACTCACATTGAAGCGGTTACATGTCACATTTCTCAAACCTCTGCAGTGAAAATTCTGCCAAGGATCAAATAGATCCTCACCTGGGGTGTTCCAGGGATGGCATTGCCCAGTCTGAGCAGATGCTAGAAGTGGAAAAGGACAAGGAAGAACAACTGAAGGCTAACTGTTGGATTTCTTCTTCTGAGGTCAGACTCTAATTTTAAAGAGAAATTAGAAGAACAGCACTAACTGTGAGTGGAAACTCGGAGACCTAGTGGACAATCACTTAAAAATATGAGCCAGCAGTGTGCGGCAACAGCCAAAAAAAGCCAATGCAATCCTTGGCTGAAAAAACAGAGGGATAGAATCAAGATCATATGAAACTTTATAAAATCTTAGTAAGACCATACTTAGAATACTGCACCCAGTTTTGGCCACCACAATATAAAAAAGATATTGAGACTCTGGAAAGAGTGCAGAGAACAGCAACAAAGATGATTAAGCGCCTGGAGACTAAAACATATGAAGAACAGTCACAGGAATTGGATATGTGAAAAGAAGAACTAGGAGTGACATGACAGCAGCATTCCAGTATTTGAGGGGAAAGAAGAGGGGGTCAACCTATTTTTCAAAGCACCAGAAGGCAAGACAAGAAACAATGGATGGAAACTCATCAAGGAGGGAAGCAACCTAGAACTAAGGAGAAACAGAGAGAGCAATTAACTGGTGGAAAAACTTGCCTCCAGAAGTTGTGGGTGCTCCATTATTGGAGGCTTGTAAAAAGAGACTTGGATTGGAAGACCTCCAAGGTCCCTTCCAGCTCTGTTATTCTGTTATTTCCAATATTACAGCCCTTAAGATTCTGTCCCAGAGACCACAGATAAGGAATAAAAATGGATACCAAATGCAAGTGATTATACTTGTTCTAGAGTAACAATATTACAGAGACATGATTAGTCATTGATGGATTAAAAAACTCAATGGGCAAAGGCCATCTTCTCATACCCCATCAGCTGATACCTTAATCCACTGAGTAACAACTTATCAGAAAATAGGCAATGCATAATGAATTTGGCTTGGTTGCAGAAATAAGACTGACAAAAAAAAAATGTTTTGTGGTATACAGTAGTTTTAACTGAAAAAATATATTTATATCCATAAATTCATGATACAATAACGTAAAATTGCATTACAATCTGAAATGTCACTTTGGTAAAACGTATACATTGGGAAAAAAACAAAAATGCATTAGGATAATGAACATGAAAATGCAGGGAAACTTTTCCATGATTTTTTTTAAAAAATGCTTCTATTGCAGAAATGAGTTAGAATGAACTTAGGGTTATCAAAACCAGACAGTTAAACTTGATAGTTTTTTTCTATCAGTGTCTTTGCTCCTATTGATTCCATATCCTCTTTGACCTGCTTTGTATAACTTTTTATAAGATGCAAAAATCTAAACTTTGCCCTCTTTCCAGTTCCTTTCTTTAACTAGTTTATTATTCTTTGTCATCAGCAATAAGCTTTTTTCCCCCTCCCCCCCCTCCCTAGCCCAAAATCACCGAGTGAGTCTCTGTGTGATGTATTTGAGCCGGGAACTTCTTAGCCACTGATCCACAGCAGCCTTCGTTATGAAAATAGTGGCAGGCTTGTTTTCAGAGGCATGGGATTTCAGAGGAACTCTAGAAGCAAGAGGTGGTAACTTATTCATGAGTCCTTCTAAAATAAACATCACAACTAAGTGGTAATTCAGTTGCTCCACAAACAATGGAGCCCAGAGACTAAGTTGATACTGGGATATTTGCCTGGCTATTTTTCTTGGAGTTGACAAAGACAGGTTGTTTGGCTGACGTTCTTCTTGGCATGGTTTTTATCTCTGGCTCTAGTGGACTCCCACAATGACTTTACAGATGTTCACAAACAAAACTACAAGGAGGAGAAGGAGGAGGAGGAGGAGGGGGAGGGGGAAGGGGGAAATGGAAAGGAAAGGGATGAGAAAGGGAAGGAAAGGAAAAGGTGGGGAGGGGAAGGGTGGGGGAGAGAGGAGGGGAGGGGAGAGGAGAGGGGGAGAGGAGAGGAAAGGAAAGGAAAAAGTGGGGAGGAGAGGGGAGGGGGAGGAAGGAGAGGAGAGGAAAGGAAAAGGTGGGGAGGGGAGGGGAGAGGGAGGAGAGAAGAGAGGAGAAGAAAGGAAAGGCCAGATAGTTTTGCATAACAAAAGAGATAGAAGAATTTTGAGATCATTTCTTTAGATCAAATATGGATGTCAGAAAGTCTTGGGCGCAAAGCCCATCTCCTCTACGATTTTTGTTCCCCCCAAGAAAAAAAGATAGGGAATTCCATGACCATCGCCTGCCCTGGAATTCCATGACCATGGCTTGCCCTGCTTTAGAATAATGTCTGGCAAACTCATTCTTTTCGAAAAGATTTGCATTGGCCAACTGCCCTTTCCAATCTTACTGTCCTGACTCATCCCACCACTGTTCTTTATATCCCCATCAGTTGCACTTCGATGCTTTTAATAACTGCTTTAATATTTCCCCTCAAAAATAGTATCTAATTATACTGTAGATCGCTATTGTCTTCACAACACAAGCTACTTGATACTGATTAACCCGCTGGGATGAATACTTTGCAGCAACTACTTTTAAGTGCCTTTTCAAATTAAAACAGCGGCAGTTTATAGAAAGGTCGCAGGGAAGGAAGCCCAGACTCTGAATGCCTGCAGTTGCTTGGCTGATCACCTCTTTAGGTGTGAAGGCAGCTTCACCCCTTTCCTTATCGTGGTCAGTTCTGTTCTTGCGGGGGGGGGGGGGGGAGCTGGTACCCTTCCCTGGACATTCCCTTAGAAGTCACCGCTAAGAGCTCCTGTAAATATGCCAAAACTTCACTTTTTGAAACATTCTTTTGGAGTTTGGAGATGGGGTGAAGTTGCCAATTCCTGTTGCCTTGTGTTTCTTTCTTCTGGAGGGCTAGCGCAGTGATTCTTAACCTGGGCGATATTGCCCCCCAGGGGGCAATTTCATTTGTCAGGGGGGCGATGGAATGAAAAGGGGCGACATGGGGGCAAAGGAACGAAAAGGGGGCGATATGGGGGCGATGGAGCGAGACGTTTTGGGGACACTCTTGAGACTTTTTCATACAGTGAATCGCTGCATATCTGTCGTACAAAAACATCAGATCGCTCGCTCTTAGTGGATTGAATTGTGTTTTCAAAGGTTCCTCCAGCTAGCTTCATTACAGAACGCCATACATACATATGTGAATACGCATCGCTTCTCTTCATGCACGTTGCGGTTTGTTTTTCTGCCCTTTTTATATTTCTTTTTGCGTCTTAAATTTTTACTTGTAATTCAATCATTAAATATTACTGTTTTTCTTTTCGGGCCTTTCACTTTCTTGCAATTGAATTTTGTTTTCAAAGGGGTCATTACATTTAAGTGAATAAATAAGATAATAGTGAAATATATGTATCACGAAGTTTGGGAATAAAGTGACGGGTGGCACCAACATTTTTCACACAGATGAGATATGGGAAAAAGATTGGAAATAAATTATTTGCATCAATATGTCCTGATGACAATTTTAAAGAAAACAACAACAAAAAAAGTGTTTGCATAAATTGAAGAATTATTTCCTATGTTGTGATTGAGAGGTTATGTTGGGGGAGGGGGGCGATGACAACTTCCTCATTGGCTCAAGGGGGCGATTCATTCAAAAAGGTTAAGAACCACTGGGCTAGTGGACCAACCAGCAATAACAATAGCACTTAGACTTATATACTGCTTCATAGTGTGCTCTCTGAATGGTTTTACAGAGCCAGCATATTGCCCCCCCCAAAATCTGGGTCCTCATTTTACTGACCTCAGATGCATGGAAGGCTGAGTAAACCTTGAGCTGGTCAGAATTGAACTCCTGGCAGTTGGTAGAATTAGCTTGCAGTACTGCATTCTAATTATTGCACCATCAGGGCTCTTGTGAGATTAGATCTCTCCTGCAAGATTATAGAAGTAGGACACTGACAGCAGTCTTTGTCTTGCTACAGAACAATGAAGGGAATACAGCAGGAAGGGACACTCCAAAGCAGGGGTCTTCAAACTTGGCCCTTTTATGACTTGTGGACTTCAACTCCCAGAATTCCTCATCCAGGCATGCTGTCTGAGGAATTCTGGGAGTTGAGGTCCACAACTCATAAAAGGGCCAGTTTGAAGACCCCCTGCTCCAAAGCATCATTTGGAGCTCATCTTGATTTACTGATGAGTAATGAAGCTGCAGCAAAAGGCTTATATTGAATAGCTTGGACTTTGGGAAGAGCCCAACATTAATTATAAATAAACTTAATTTATAATTGTAAAAAATAATATTCCCCCCCCCCCATTTGCATCATTGAGACTAGTCTGGCAAGCTGTTTCAGAACTCAAGCAAGCTATTCCTTTCATTATGTTCTAGCTGAAAGCCTCCTCACCATCTGAGGTTTTATGAATTAGATATTCAGAAAATAAATCTCTCCTATTGTTCCACATAAACCTACTCAATTTACTGCTGTTGAAGCAGATTCTGTGGACACATCTAAGGCTCAATCTGGTTGGAGCTGATGGAATGAATTTCAGTTGTTGATACAATCACCTGATAAAACTTTGGAAAGATTGGGCCAGTAAGTTCCTTGCTCAGTCCTTGCCAAACTTCAAACATCGGCCTCTTGATCAGGATGTATGAATATTCAGAAATGCAGATCAGCTCATTTAATCAGCTACAGAGGTTCATGGCTGTTGCAAAATCTTTTATTGCAATATGCTAAGAGTAGGCATTATATATTCATGTTTATATGGTTATATGCTATAGGCTCACTAATTTTTCTGCTCTAAGTATCATATAGCTATCCTACGTTATTTGAATCAGACCTGGTGGTTGAGTCTACATTAGGTTCTCATGATTGGTTATACTATTAAGTTGTCAACAAATGAGTTGCACACTCTTGAATTACATTACTGTGCTCTTCCTAGGCTAGTAATCAAGAACCTGTTTGATGTTCCAAATGATACACTTTTTTCATATGCATACAAAACAGTAGGTATATTCAGAAATACACCTTGTGCTGAAATCTCTATCTTCTAATCCAGGGGTCTCCAAATTTGGCAATTTTAAGATTTGTGGACTTCAGCTTCCAGAATTCCTCTGACGGAATAGTTGGCTAAGGAATTTTGGGAGTTGAAGTTCACCAGTCTTTAAGTTGCCAAGTTTGGAGACCCCTGTAAAGACCCAATGACTTAAACATTGGTATGGAAATTCAAGACTTGGTATACCTGTTTCTGCAAAATACTTAGCAAACATAATGAGGACTCCAAAAATAGCATATTTTGCAGGTCTCCAAGGTCAAGAAATGTCTCTTTCTATATTCTCATTTGATCTCAAAATTTAGAATCGATTATTAATGAAGATACTGATAAATCTACTCATGACTGTTCAACAGGCTGACTTTACAATTTAGGGTCTTCTAGTAGAGAAGATTCATTTTTGGTATTTCTTACTTAATATAATGTACTTGCTGATATATTTCTAAGTTTCAAAAAAATAAAGGAAACCTTTATAATGAAAATATTCATTCATCTAGCAAAATAATATACATTTTTAATAGCTATCATTTCCTCATTGGTGTTATTGTGGATATTCTTTATACGTTACTATCTGGTGTTTACTCTCACACAAACCAACATTTTCAAATAATGTTGAGATATCCCTAATTCACTCTTTAGCTCAGAAATACAAATTTGCAATCCTTTAATAAACTACTTCCAAGCATAGAACAATTCCTTATTTTCCCCCATTTGCCTTTGTGTTTCATAGAAAATCCTACTTTATGCTCACCAGCTGTTGCTGTTGTTATATATCAACCAATTTGATGCTAGGTTTTGATACAATATTTAATGATGGCTTTTTTTTTAATATACATGCATGCATGGAGAACATGTAGGAACGTTTCTTGAAACTAATTGCCAAGTCTGATCAGAGGGAGATACATTCAGCATATGTTCCCAATTATTTCTTGAGTTGTTACTTGTTGAATTTCCTTGTGATAGCATCAACAGACCTACCTCCAACTGCCTCTACTCTCACAATTAAAAAAAGAAATGACAAAATTCCAAATGGTGCTTCTAATTGCGCGATTTCAACGCTACTCTCCAAAATGTTAATACAATGCCCAGGGCTTTTTTTCTCATAGAATGCCCAGAACGGAGTTCCGGCACCTTTTTTGGATGGAACCTCGTAGGGTAGGCAAGGCAGGTTGTATGACATCTGTGAATTCCGGCATCTTCTTCTTTTTTTTTTTTTTTTAGAAAAAAACCATTGACGATGCCCTGTATAAGCCCAGGATGAAAGTTAAGGCATATGCAGGCCGTCCTCAACTTACATCAGTTGTTTAGTGACTGTTCAAAGTTACAAAGGCACCAAAAAAAGTGAGTTACGTGTGTGGTCCTCAATGGAACTGCATCTACAGGGAGGGAAATGTGTAGTGGGGTGCCCCAGGGCTCTGTTCTGGGCCTAGTGCTCTTCAACATCTTCATCAATGGACGAGGGGATATATGAGGAACTCATCAAATTTGCGGATGACACCAAGCTGGCAGGAATAGCCAACACTCCAGAAGACAGGTTTAGGATACAGGAGGACCTGGACAGACTTGAACACTGGGCGCTATCTAACAAAATGAAATTCAAGGGTGAAAAAAGTAAGTTTCTACATTTAGGCAAGAAAAACCAAATGCACAGGTATAGTATAGGGGGTACCTTGCTCAATAGTAGTAACTGTGAGAGGGACCTTGGAGTCCTAGTGGACAATCACTTAAATATGAACCAGCAATGTGCTGCAGCTGCCAAAAAAGCCAACACAGTGCTGGGCTGAGTTAACAGAGGGATAGAATCAAGATCACACAAAGTGTTAATACCATTTTACAATGCCTTGGTAAGGCCACACTTGGAATACTGCATCCAGTTTTGGTCACCATGATGTAAAAAAGATGTCAAGACTCTAGAAAGAGTACAGAGAAGAGCAACAAAGATGATCAGGGGACTGGAGGCTAAAACATATAAGGAAAGATTGATGGAATTGGGTATGTCTAGTTTAACGAAGAGAAGGACGAGGGGGGACATGATAGCAATATCATGTGTTCCAATATCTCAGGGGCTGCCACAAAGAAGAGAGAGTGAAGCTATTCTCCAAAATGCCTGAGGGCAGGACAAGAAGCAATGAATGGAAACTAATCAAGGAGAAAAGCAACCTAGAACTGAGGAGAAACTTCCTGACAGTTAGAACAATTAACCAGTGGAACAACCTGCCTCCAGAAGCGGCGAATGCTCCAACACTGGAAGTTTTAAAGAAGAGACTGGACAGCCATTTGTCTGAAATGATATAGGGTTTCTTGCCTGAGCAGGGGGTTGGACTAGATGACCTCCAAGGTACCTTCCAACTTTATTATTATGGATCATCGCACAGTCAGCCAGATATTCAGACTGGATTTGGCATTTTGTCTACCTATCGAGTCCTTACCCAGGACCTGAGATAGGCAGATGTGGATGTTTGATGGTATTACAGGTATCGTCGCAGGATGGAAGCAGTTCCTAGTAAGGCCGCCTTTTACAATTTACTAATGGCAAATTTGTCAATGCCAATAGTGTTCAAGTGGTGCTCCAATTGTTTTGGGATTGCACCCAAGGCTCCTATGACTATTGGTACTACCCTTGCTTGCTTTTGCCACAGTCTTTCTATTTCTATTTGTAGTCTTTGTATTTTGTTATCTTCTCCAGTTCTTTCTCGTCTATTCTGCTGTCTCCAGGCACTGCCACATCCACTATCCAGACTTTTTTGTCTTTCTTATCGACAATTGTTAAGTCTGGGGTGTTATGTTGCAGGTGCTTGTCTGTTTGAATTCTGAAGTCCCAGAGCAGTTTAATTTATCATTTTCTATGACTTTCTCTATTTTATGATCCCACCAGTTTTTGCTTACAGGCAAATGATATTTTTTGCAGATCTTCCAATGCACCATTGTGCTACTTTGTCATGCCGCTGCTTGTAATCAGTTTGTGCAATCTTCTTGCAACAGCTTACCAAGTGGTCCACTGTTTCTTCAGCTTCTTTGCATAGGCGGCACTTACTGTCTGTTGCTGTCTTCTCAGTTTTGACTTTATATGCATTTGTCCTTAAGGCTTGGTCTTGTGCAGCCAGAATTAGTCCCTTGGTCTCTTTCTTCAATTTTCCTGCTCTTAGCCATTGCTTATTATTATTATTATTATTATTATTATTATTATTATTATTATTATTATTATTCACCCTTATAACCAGTTCAGCATTAAGATAGTCGTGGGATAGAAACCGAGACATTTGGCAACTGGCTCATATTTATGATGGTTGCAGTATTCTGGGATCACATGATCCCCTTTTGTGACCTTCTGATGAGCAAAAGCTAATTTAACAACCGTGTTGCTAATTTAGCCACTGCAGGGGTTCACTTAACAACTGTGTCAAGAAACATCTTAAAATGGGGCAAAAACTCACTTAACAACTGCCTCGGTTAGCAACAGAAATTGTCGTAAGTTGAGGACTGTCTGTACAGAACTGCATATTCTTAACAAAATCATTCAGTTCTGGATTCCTATCATAAAACGTTATTGACTAACATCTGTAAAAATTATCCCAGGTATCAACATACAGTATTTCCTTCTCTGTCTTACCATGCTTAGAATAAAATAGAGCTGGATGGGACCTTGGAGGTCTTCTAGTTCAGCTTCCTGCTCTAGCAGAACCTATACCATCTCAGACAAGTGACTGTCCAGTCTCTTCTTAAAAACCTCCAGTGATGGAGCGCCGACAACTTTTGAAGGCAGGCTGTTCCACTGGTTAATTGTCCTCGCTGTTAGGAAGTTTCTCCTTAATTCCAGGTTGCTTCTCTTTTTGGTCAGTTTCCAACCATTGTTTCTTGTCCTACCCTCTGATGCTTTAGTGAATAACGTGACCCCCTTTTCTTTGTGGCAGCCCCTCAAATACTGGAACACTACTATCATGTCTCCCCTATTTCTTCTTTTCTTTAGACTAGCCAGACCCATGTCCCACAGCTGTTCTTCATGTGTTTTAGTCTCCAGGCCTTTGATCATCTTAGTTTGTTTATTTATTTATTTATTTATTTATTTATGAGACTTATATACCGCTTTAAGTGCGAGCACTCTCTAAGCGGTGTACACCAGTAAGCAATGTATATATATATTTACATTGCCCCCAACAATCTGGATCCTCATTTTACCTACCCCGGAAGGATGGAAGGCTGGGTCAACCTTGAGCCGGTGAGATTTGAACCGCTGACCTGCTGAACACAGTCAGCTAAAGTGGCCTGCAGTACTGCACTCTAACTGCTGCGCCACCTCGGCTCTCCTCTGTATTTTTTCCAAACTCTCAACATCTTTTTTGTGATATGGTGACCAAAACTGGCTGCAGTGTTGCAGGTATGATCTCACTAGGGCTTTATAAAGTGGTACTAATACTTCGCTATCCATATCTTACTTCTAACTCTTTTGTCAAAGAATATTTGATTAAGAAAAAGTATTTTATTTATTTTTATTTATTCATTGATTTGATTTCTAAGGTTGCCTAATAGCCAAAGGTTTAGTTTATTTCTTTCTTGCACAATATCCAGGCAGAGGTTATCTTGCTAAAGTCTAGAAACTGCAATTTAGGAAACTAAGTTTCTAGCAATTTTCAGAAGCAGTCTCTTTGCCACTTTTGAGAATAAATATACCCTATTTATGCGCTATATCCCTTCCAGCTATATTCTATTCTATTCTATTCTATTCTATTCTATTCTATTCTATTCTATTCTATTCTATTCTATTCTATTCTATTCTATTATCATGCTGGCATCATGGCTGAAAACCAAGCAAAGCATCTCTAATCCGCAAAACATTTTCCTGAGTTATGATTTAGTTACTCTTGAGTGCTGTCTGTGTAAATTGATGACTACCAGGCCCCATTAATTGCCTAATTAATATGCTGCCTATTGTCTCTTGCACCTTTTATTCTATGCATGTAACATACTGTATGTAAATGTGAGAAAAAGGAATACTGTTATGATAGACGAAAACAGAGGCTGTTCTTCTTAACTTGCATTTTCCTTCCCACGTATGGACTTGCAACAGTTCTCTTTTCACTTTACTCTCTCCATTTTTATCTCTTTCCCTTGTTTGTGCATGCATACCAACAGCAAAACACAAGCAATACTTGTGAGTGCAAGTACTGCGTAACTGAAGATAAGAAACTTTTAAAACTCTTGCCAGCTCTGGAGGACAGTTTAAAATCAAAAACACTTTAGCGTAACAGCAAAATTAACAGCAATAAAGCTACTCCATATGCAGCCTTGTGGATGTGGGGATAGAGTCAGCCATGTTTCGCTACAACTGGCAATGACCAAATATAGGAGTTTTGCAGCCAAACAACCAGACATGGCATCGCGCCTGCAAACCAGGACCAACCGCAAAGCAGACATGCTGGGCTGAAATGAATTGTCTTCTAGTGCAGAACTAATTTTCATAACGTGATTTGATTGTAACTCCCCTCCAAAACTGGTTTTCTATCGTAATGGGGGAGTAAAGACAAAGATAGAAAAAGCTCGAACAGCATTCTTCAAAATGAAAAAGGTCTTCTGCAGTCACGACATAAGCCTAAGACTGAAAATCAGGCTTGTCAGATGCTATATTTTTTCTATCCTGCTCTATGGAGTAGAGAGTTGGTCTCTGACAGAAGGCCACCTGAAGAGTCTAGAACAGTGGTTCTCAACCTTTCTAATGCCGCGACCCCATAATACAGTTCCCCATGTTGTGGTGACCCCCAACCACTTATACATCACCGGGTGCCAGGGGCGTGGCCAAAGAAAAGGGGGAAAAATGGCGGACAGCCTTGTTTGGCGACCCCCCGTGAAATGGTCATTCGACCCCAAATGGGGTCCCGACCCACAGGTTGAGAACCACTGGACTAGAACCATTTGAAATGTGGATTTACAGGCGGCTGTTACGTATAAGCTGGGTTGACAAGATCAGAAATGAGGAGGCGATAAGCCGCCTGGGAAAGCCAAGGGAAATCATCAAAACAATTAAAAAACGAAAATTAGAATATTTCAGACATGTGATGCAACACCCAGAAAAATACGGCATACTCCATTTAATCCTCCAGGGAAAGATGGAAGGCAAACGAGGTCCAGGCAGAAGAAGAACATCGTGGCTTCAAAATCTAAGGGACTGGTTTGGAAAAAAACTCAGCAGCACTTTTTCGTGCGGCTGCTGATAAAAACAGGATCGCCAACGTCCAATAATGGATATGGCACAAGAAGAAGAACGGGGGAGGTGCTCCTTCATGGTAACTAACGTGCTTTGCTTCCACCCCCTTAAAATTCTATCTTGGGGCAGATCCATAAGTCCTCCTTCCAGGGCTGCTGAGGGTCATCTGCAGCTGATCTGCTCTGTTCTGTTCTATGCAGATTTCCTTCCCCATGGGTGAAAAGGGAGGGAGAAGTGAGCTCCTGATGCCAGCCAGCCCCTCTGCCTGCTGAATTGGGTCATGCATGCCCAGCCTACTTCCTGTGGTCTTGCTGGGTGAACAATCACCTGTTGGTTTTGGCACCGGCTCAAAGAGGCCCCACATGGAAATGGCAGAATTTGCTTGAAAGGAGAGCGGCTTGGACTCCAGTTAACCCTCTAGGGTGAGTTGGGGGGAGGTAGAGTGCAGGACCAGATGAGCCCCTGCCTGCAGCAGCCGAGAGGCAGGGAACAGGAGAGAGAGAAACAAATTGCTGGAGAGAAATGAGTCCTCTGCAAGCAAGCAGAAGTAATCCCACCAACTGGTCAAGCACCACTGCTGTCAATTTTTTTCTACAACAATGAGAGAGAGAGAGAGAGAGAGAGAGAGAGAGAGAGAGAGAGAGAGAGAGAGAGAGAGAGACTCAGCTCCAATCTTCTTTAGCTTCTTTCTCATGCAAATCCTCCCAGTCACCCTTCCAGTGACATACCTATTTTGCAAATTTTCTTTCTTCTCAGCTGCAAGAATAATTTTTTACCGAGTACTGTAGAGGACATGTTAAAGATGCTACTACCCATTAAAGATTTAGAATACCTCCACTGAACCAGTTTTGGCAACCTAGATTGCCTCCCCACACATGATATGCTCGACCACAGGAATCTGTATGTTTACTAACAGTACACAAAATGGAATTTCGAGGGACTTTTTCCCCCGCTCCTGCCAAAAGACTCATTTTTCCACCTACTCTTCTCCTCCTCCTTTGATCTGGACCCAATGTATGTGGGCTCCTCCTCCCAAAGAACTGTCAACAGCATTTTTGGGAAGGATCTTCAGGTTTATGTCCTTCCATCCAGAAATTCAGCAGGTGCGTTTTTTTGTGTTTTTTTGTACCTCACTGTAACTCAGAAACAGTTCACTCAACGGAGGGCGCACGAGTCAGAGCAGAAGGTTACAAGGGGAAGCAGTCATATGGATATTAGAGCATAATCTGCTCTTTCTCCTTGTCTTTGAAATACTGAACTAAAAGAAGCAGGAGAATATTTACAGTTGACATGAGGGGTCGTTGGTGCTCTCTGAGCTTGCTTGTTTTCTTGCAGATGTTTCCTGCTTCTTCAATAAACTGTAACCATCTTCCCAAAGCAATCGCCATGTTACTTATTTATTCCCAGCTTGGATGAACCAGGACTTTACTTCCGACAGTAGAAAGCAGGACTATATTCGACATAGCTGGCCGTGAAAGGGAGACCTGCTCGCTTTCCTTTCTCTACATCCTGATCACCCAACTGGCACAGAAAGGCAACAAATAACCGCCAATTTGTAATTATCCACTCCAGGGCACTTGAATTCTAAGAGGCAGAGCAACTTCTCCGGGATCTGCTCGTTAACCAAAGGTGCAAAACTGCCCTCATCAGAATTTCTAATGGGATTTTACCAGCAGGCTGGAAAGAGTAACAATGGGTCCTTTAGGAGCTAGAGGAAAATGCCAAAATTAAATGTCTGTTAAAATAATAACCAAATGCTGAAAGTACTTTTCAAAGATTTTCTTTTCCAGCACCAGTGGAATGTTGCCCTCAAGCTGGTTTCCCTCAGCAAAGGCTCTTCATGAATATTCATGGAATATTCATTCTCACACCTCAAAAGTTAAGTGTCACTTCTTTAAACCTTTGGAGTTCTAGGCAGGGTGCTGTGAAAAGGCCTTCTCAGAACTGCCAGCCCTTGGCACCCAGCCTGTATTTGCATGGCTGTTTACAGCAGTAGCCAGGCAGGTATCCAGAAGCAGAGGAGATAAGATATTCATCTTTCCTCCATGAATTATGCAAAGCTCTGGGATTCCCGCAAGAAGCTCAACTGTTGTTTTGGGGATTTATACAGCAACACACACACACACACACACACACACACACACACACACAGGGAGAGGGAGAGAGAGAGAGAGAGAGAGAGAGAGAGAGACAAAGATAGAAAGACAGAAGAGAGAGAGAGAGACAGAAGAGAGAAGAGAGAAAAGAGGGTAGAAGAAGAGAGGAGAGAGGGGGGGAAGGAAGGAAAAGAAAGAAAGAAAGAAAGAAAGAAAGAAAGGAGATGTGATGTGATGAGAGGGGAGGGGAAGAGAGGAGGAAAGAAAGAGAGAGAGAAAGAGAGAAATAAGAAAGAAAGAAAGAAAGACAGACAGAAAGAAAGAAAGAGAGAGAGAGAGAGAGAGAGAGAGAGAGAGAAAGAAAGAAAGAAAAAAAGAAAGATGTGATGAGATGCGATGCGATGCGATGCGATGCGATGCGATGGGAGGGGAGGAGAGGAGAGGAGAGGAGAGGAGGGGAAGAAAGAGGAGGAAAGAGAGAGAGAGAAAAGAAAGAAAGGAAGGAAGGAAGGAAGGAAGGAAGGAAGGAAGGAAGGAAGGAAGGAAGGAAGGAAAGAAGGAGATGCGATGTGATGAGAGGGGAGGGGAAGAGAGGAGAGGAGAGGAAAGAAAGAGAGAGAGAGAAAGAGAAATAAGAAAGAAAGAAAGAAAGAAAGAAAGAAAGAGAAAGAAAGAGAGAGAGAGATGTGATGAGATGCGATGCGATGAGATGGGAAGGGAGGAGAGGAGACGGGAAGAAAGAGGAGGAAAGAGAGAGAGAGAAAAGAAAGGAAGGAAGGAAGGAAGGAAGGAAGGAAGGAAGGAAGGAAGGAAGGAAGGAAGGAAGGAAAGAAGGAGATGCGATGTGATGAGGGGGGAGGGGAAGAGAGGAGAGGAGAGGAAAGAAAGAGAGAGAGAAAGAGAAATAAGAAAGAAAGAAAGAAAGAAAGAAAGAGAAAGAAAGAGAAAGAAAGAGAGAGATGTGATGAGATGTGATGCGATGAGATGAGATGGGAAGGGAGGAGAGGAGAGGAGATGGGAAGAAAGAGGAGGAAAGAGAGAGAGAAAAGAAAGAAAGAAAGAAAGAAAGAAAAGAAAAGAAAGAAAAAAGAGGAGAATTTCACTGTTTCTCTCCATGTACTCTGCTCAATCAACATATAATGTATCAAAAAGAAGAGAAGTGAAACTTCCAGAACTATGCTGTCTTGTACTAGAACCCCAACATCCATCAGTGGGAACTGGACACAAGAGGTAGACAGAAAGAATCCGTTACTTATTTATTCTGCAAATCCTACACTTGGAGATTATCTGCATGCCGGGAATGCAAAACTGTATGTTACAACAGGAGAGAGATTCTAAATGTGCAATTTGAACCTATACTATGACCAAACCTTTGGGAATTGCAAAGTCTTGCTGATCTATTGCAAAGAAATATCAGGAGGGTTTGTCTTATGTTTAACCCTGCTGCAGGCAAGGATAGTTCTAGGTTCTGAAGAGCCCTTTACTTTTGTCTGAGAAGCACTCGAGCGGGCCAAGAACATACGAAGGAGCCGAGGGAAAGCATATTTTAAAATTTTCTCCCCAACCTAAAGACACCCTAGCCTAGAGTCATCTCAGCTGCTGGTGACTGCAATCATGGCATTTTCTTGGCCCTGCTCTAAAAAAGGCTACCCTCTAGGTCTCTGGGGATTTTGTTTAGACCTCCTGTCAGCTCCCCTAGGTAAACCAGACAGGAAACACAACCAGATGAGCTGCTTTGTTATTAACAGAACCTTGCAAGTGTGAAAGTACTAATCTTCCACTGTCTCTTTTACAGCCTGACAACTTGGGGGAGGAGATCCTCTACCCATTATGCAGCTGTGGGAAACCCCTTCTCTTATCTGCATCTTCCTAGGTGGCATCACTCTCCTCTCCTCCATCTCTCAAGGCCATTCTCACATGCCATTACACTTCCAAGTCTAGCCAACAGTCCAGGTTCAAGCACCAGAGATTAGCCAACATTCGACCATGCACTGCTACCGTCTGAGAACAGCCCTTGTGAATCTGGCTATAGACCCCTGAGGTGGGGAAAAGGTGGCCCCTTTGGAGCAGAGCTGCATGAAGCAAGGGAAAAATTAAGGGCCTCCAGCAGATCTCTGCCTCTCTAACCACTTTTCTCTTCAAAAAGCGTCATTGGGATTTCGTGAGAGAACTTCAAACACCGCCTGCTGAGTGGATGTCCAAGCTGTAAGGTCAAGTTCCGGCAAATGGTGAATGTAAATCTCTCATTTTAAATGCCACCTCCCCAATGGAGATCTGAATACATCTGTAGATAATCCCTTTAACCTGCCAAACGTTTTAGCTATCCGGACCCATTCATTAATCAGAGGTACAGTAGATAAATGTCCTTGTCTGATTAGTTTGGGAGGAGTGATACAGAGTCCCGATAATGAAATCTGATACACAGTTCTTGATAATGAAATCCCTTATTTCAGCTGACTAAGTCGAACACCAGTGGTAAGTATCTGAGACAGTCTAATTAATCTTGATCATCTTTTAATGCTGAAAACGAGCTGATTCAGCACTCTTTCAGCGCCCAATTAGAGGACTGCTCTAATTTTGTTGCCGTCTTTCTTCCTTGATTAGCAACAGGTTCTTTCAAAATGTCCGGCAAAGAAAATGTTTCATATCAGGCATGTAAATATGTTTTATTTCTTGATGCTTATTCGTGTAACATCATTAATCGTCAGCATGAAATCAGTAAGCTTTAAACATTAACCACATCAAAAGCAATGTACAGATGTACACAGATGACTTTCTAAATTCTGCATAGAGATAAATGGAGTTGATAGAAAGGGGAAAAAAATACACATAATTGATCAGGAGATGATTCAGGGGTTGTCTTTCACTCCCTCCCTCCAAGGCATCACATTAGTCTCAGCTCCCTAAGTACCACTTTTGGGTGGGGTGAAGAAAAGGGGAAAAGAAGACCTGGAGGTTCCAGCAGAAACAAGGCTGAATCCAGGCCTGGCCATGTCAATTTTCTGGGAAGTTAAAATGCTTTTAAGAGTGCTTTTAACATTTTTAAGGGGGCTGGGAAGCAACATGTAATTTGGGGACCTGCAAAGCAGCACTATTCAGGAGTAAGGATTACTGCATGCAAGACATCATGCTTACTGCAGACCTCAGTCTATGTCAGTGGTGGCAAACCTATGGCACGGGTGCCAGAGGCGGCACTCAGAGCCCTCTCTGTGGGCACGCATGCCGTTGTCCCAGTCCTAGGCCTTCAGCTGGGTTTTAGAAAACTTTTCAACTTTAGGCCTCCACCGCCGTGTGCAAAAAAAAAAAAAAAAAGGTTCAATCAATAAGTCAATTTCAACTTCTTGCGGGGAAAAAAAAGATCTTGCAAAGTTGGAATTGATTGATTGAACTTTTTAGTCCCACCCAGTCTGCCATTACCCCGTCCACCCAATGGGCCACATCCACCCAGTTGGCCACATCCAGCCAATGGGCCACACCCACCCGGCACCCGACAATGCATAAGTGGATTTTGGGTTGCAGTTTGGGCACTCGATCTCTAAAAGGTTCACTATTACTGGTCTATGTGATCTTCCTGAAAACCTCTATGGAGATTTTCAGTCATCCAGATCATGGTTGTCCCAAAGATGCTTTTTCAGGAGGCAACTGAACTTCTTTGTTTTCCTTTGAAGACATTTTGCTTCTCATCCAAGAAGCTTCTTCAGCTCTGACTGGATGTTGGAGAATGGAAGGATTTATATTCCTTGCAGAGTCACTTGCATTCTTTTAGAGCAGTGGTTCTCAACCTTTTTAATGCCGCGACCCCCAACCGGTTGTAAGTCGAGGACTACCCAACCGGTCATAAGTCAAGGACTACCCAACCGGTTATAAGTTGAGGACTGCCCAACCGGTCGTAAGTTGAGGACTTTCCTTGCCCGGGAGTGCCACGCATGCGTGGTGCCCCCCCTGCGCCGGCCCCCCTGCAAGCGGCAGAGACGGCGCAGGCCGACCACCGGCTGGGCCACCAACTGGCCCAGCCCAAGGGAGGTAAGGCACCCGCCGGGCCCCACGCGTGCCAGCAACCCTCCCTGCACCCGCCGGCCTCCCACCTCCCACCCCTGGCCCTCTTTTACTTACATTTTTAGTAGTTGCTCAGCAGGGAGGGGTGGAAACTTTCAGACAGCTCACCTTCGCTGCAGACAACTTGCAGCACAGTTTGCAGAATGGGACTCAGCAGGGCAGAGACAGCCTGGACAATTCCTATTGGCTTTTGAAAGCCAATAGAATTAGACTCTATTCAAGAGAGTCTATTAAAAGGGAGTAGCACAGCTAAGGAAAAGGGGAAAAAATGGCGGACTGCGTTGTTTGGCGACCCCCGTGAAATGGTCGTTCGACCCCAAATGGGGTCCCGACCCACAGATTGAGAACCGCTGTTTTAGAGAGACGCTGAGGCCACCTGGAGGTTTATCTGGGTCCTCGGGGTCAACTGAGGAGTGCACATGTGTGTGGAGCCTTCTTGGCTGCAGGATGTTTCCTGCCCTGCGTCCCTTCAGTGTTGATGACAGGTGTGGGCTGTTGGGGATGAGTCTGTGTTGTCTGCATCTCAAACTGAAGTGCAAATGATTCCTGTAGTCTGCAATGTTCTCTGGAAATCCATTCATACTCCTGCACCATTCAAAGGGTGTTCATCCCAAAGTGCATAGCTGAATATCTATGGAGATTCTCAGTCATCCAGGTCATCGTTGTCCCAAAGGGTGCTTTTTCAGGAGTCAACCGGACTTCCTTGTTTTTCTTTGAAGACGTTTCACTTCTCATCCAAGAAGCTTCTTCAGACAACACAGACTCATTCCCTGTGATTAACAGTGAAGGGCTACAGGGCAGAAAAGATCCTGCACCCAAGAAGGCTCCACACACATTTGCATCACTCAGGTGACCCTGAACCCTCCAAGTGACCTCAACAACTCTCTAAAAGAAGGCAAACAACCAGCTGTCTGCAAGGAATATAAATCCTTCTATTCGCCACCATCCAGTCAGAGTTGAAGAAGCTTCTTGGATGAGAAGCGAAACGTCTTCAAAGGAAAAGAAGAAAGTCCAGTTGCCTCCTGAAAAAAGCACCTTTGTGACTTCCTGAAAATTTCTGTGGCCACATTCAAAATGCCATACTTTAATGCCCAAATGAAGCAGGGATAAGATTGCACAAATTGGTTTGATGAGTGTCTCCAAACAGACTTGTTTGTAGGAATGTGGTTAACTGTAATCCCAGAATCTCTGGGGGGGGGGGGTGTTAGCCATTCAAGACAGGTCACACTAAAGTAACACTTTTTGGACTGTTATTTATTCACACTATTTTAATAATCTTAGAGAAATAAATAAATAAAACCCCACCCCTGCCTTGTCATTTCCTGGCACTCTCTGGGCTGAGTTCACCAGTAGATGTAGCTGATCTATCCAAGGGAACAGAGTCAAAGCCATGACCGCTTGTATCATAACAGCTCTCTTAATTTTGAAGATGCCTAGAGATTCTTTCTTGCTTCTATAACCAACCAATGAGAAATCATTTGTGGTATTAACATCCAGAGAGCAGAAAATGATACAAATGCTTAAGATTAATCAACAAATTGGAAAAGTACGGATATCACAGGCCAAATGGATTTTGGATTAAGCAGCATTACCCCACTGTGGCTGTGACTCCAGAATGGGGTTTCTAAGTCCAATATCAATATGACAGGCGTGAAGAGAGAGAAAAAAGTACATTGGTTGAGTTTTAATAACCCTAGCAAAAGTCTTGATTATTATACTCATTTTTCCATTGTCTTTCGTTCGATAAGATCTGCTTGAACAAAGTCCCACCAGGATTTGCCCTTGCTCCGAAAAAGGCTGTCTCTGAGCTCAGCACGGCTTCTTCTCTTTTCTGTCCTGCAAAAACGGGCTATATTTTTACAAGGAGGGTCTCATAATTACTGGATCGGGCGTTATTACCCAACGTCAGTGGATCCAATCACACAGGTCAACGGCCGCAACTACAGGTTTGTGTAGATTAAAAGATGAATGGAGACGAGGTAGGGAAAGGCTAAAAGGATCGCTTGAAAGGATCCCTAGAGAAGAAAGCACGAACAATTTCTCTTTATGGCTTAGATAAACAAACAAGCAAATAAATAATCTTGACTCTGCAGCAAGAAAAAGATAACCAAGCATTCAATGGGATCTTTTGAGCCAAGCAGGGCTCCCGGCCCGCAACTGCCTCCCCCAGGGAGAAAATCCGAGGCTGCGTCTGCAGCTGCCCATCTGAGAAGGAGCCAGGAAGCAAAAGAGGCTTTGGTGGCAGCAGAAAAAGCCCACGTCGAGGGACTGGCACCTGGATCCTGCAGCTGCCAAACGCAGCCCATCTGGTGTCAGGAAGTGAGTTGCGAGGCCAAAGAAAGACCAGGAAAAGGAAGGAAATAAAAAGCAGAAAGACTGCCGGGTGGGGAGAATAAAGACAAATGGGGATTGAGTTGGGTAACATTGATGCATCCCTTTTGTCAAATCAACCACACCTCAGATAGGACTATCTCATGCTCTGCGGCCGAAATAAGCTGAGTAAATAGAGATAAGGAGCAAATGTTTTCCCTGATTCTTAACACCGGAGAAAGGGTGCAATTCTTTTACTCAACAGAAGCATAGGGGTGCTTGAGGATAGAGTTCTACAAAGGACAGTGGAAACATTCTTCCAACACTGACTGGTTTGGCATTCTCAACCAAGTACAGGGGTGAGTTTACAATGTCCACGGTCCTCCCTGGAGTCCTTGCAATAGACAGGTTCTATCCAGATGCATAAAACAGAGCAAGCAAAAATAAGCAAAAGTAAGCACTGAGTAAGCAAAAGAACCATCCACATGAATTCATACACAAACAAAAACATGGCTACAAACTGTGTAGAGTTTAAAAACAACAACAACAGTAGAAACAAGCATTATAGGAAGCCAGGAGAGATTCATCCAGCCTTAATCAGAGGTCCATAGAATGGTAGAAGGCAAAATGAAGTCAACCTCAAACTCTCAGTCTACTGTCGCGGTTAGGAAATTGTTTTCTGCCCTTTTTTATTTCCTATTGTTTTCACGTGGCTTCATCTCATGGACTTTGAAGGACAGTCAAAACCCAACCCGACCATCTTTCCAATGGCAGAGAGGTAATTCATCACTGTCTATCTCCCTCTTAAACTCTTCATCTGATAAATGCTTTTTAGATACATAGTTTGGGACTCATCATCCCGGTAGTCTTTCCTCATTAAAGATGATGACTGCCCTTTAGAGTCTTCCTTTCCAACGGAGCCCAGTTCTCATTTCACTATATTTGGCCCATCCAAGCAACTGACCCCAGAGGCCATCAAGAAAAAGTCTGATCAGGGTTAAAGAAAACAAAACTACACACTGATGCTTTACTGACCACGCTAGCAGTCTGACTCCCCTGCTTTCTCACTCAAGAAGACTCATTTATAACTGTGTTGATGGAGATGGATCTCTTGCACAGCAACTGCTAGATCTGAGATCTTCCACCAACATTAAACCTGCTGAGATACCATAGTATCTGTGGGGGTGGGAATTATCTTGAACCCAGGCTGATTCTCTTGTGCAAAGCACTTCCTGTTTTGAAAGAGGTCACCTATAACTCTGATTTTTCTCAGACTGAACCTCCCAGGAAGAACAAAACAGACCTGAGACTTGGTGAAATGGGGAGAAGCATGGACAACGGATACTGGACAACAGATACTTTTCCACTGTCATTAAAATATTAAAAGACTTTTAGATCAGGAGCCCCTAACCCCTGGGCCACAGCCCACTACTGGGCTGTGGCCTATTAGGAATTGGACCGTGTGAGTGACTGGCTGGAGCCCATGTGCAAGTTGAGCTGCATGCATGCATGTTGGCCCACCACTGACACCGGCCTGCCACTCATGCAAGGACTGTGTGCGTGTGCATGCTTGTGTCGGCTTGCCACTCATACAAGGGCTGTATATGCAGGTGTACTAGACTGCCACTCACCCAAGGACTGCATGCACACATGGGCTGGCCCGCCACTCATGCAAGGGTTGCGAGCGCACTCACACTGAACCACCACTTGTGTACCAGACTGCCACTCATGCAAGGGCTGTATGCTCATGTGTGTGTGCTGGCTCACTGCTCACACAGCCCAGTTCCCTCTCTTCCCTCAGCTGGGCCACGAATGCTGGCATTTACAGTTATCTAAAGGTATTGTCACCCTATTCCTGACTTTAATCTTCCATCCCAATATAAAAGGGCCCTAAGAAGGTTTGATGGATCATCTCCTATGTCTGTGTCTCCTGATCTTCTTTCTATACTGTCTTCACACCAGACAAGTATGACCCTAATTTCTGATGAATTTGCAGGGCTGAATTTGTAAAAGATGTTTCAGGGGCTTCCAAGGAACTAAACATGTTTAATGTAAAGACTTTTGAAAGGAGCCACCATTTTTGGATTATGATTTGGTGGAACATTCAAAAATTTTTTAAAAGGAAGATAAAATTCACCCCTCAATTATTCCTATTGGATATCTTTGTGGATTTAAATGACAAAGAAACTACTTTAATGTTGAATTTATTAACTGCAGCAAGATTATTAGTAGGCTCCTATTGGAAGAAGGACTCGTTGCCTACTTTAGAAGAATGGATATTTAAAGTTTCTAACTTTGCAGAAATGGCAAAAATTTCTGCTTATTTGAAGGATCATACACAAGAAAGATATATTATTGGATGGAGAAGATGGATAGATTATATTCAGAAAAAGTATGGGACTATAAAGTTTCATTTATTTTATGAGTAAATTTTATAGTAACTGTTGTAGAGATTTGTTTATATGACTTAATTTAAGAGGAGTTAAAGGTTAAGTATGATGTTTTTTTTCTGGTTTTTTTCTTTCTTTTTTTCTTCTTTTTATTATTGTTAACTTTCTTATTAATAACCCTGTACTCTGCTCTGGGAAGCGAGGGGGGGAGGGTTGAGGGTGGATGGGTGGGTGAGTGGGTGGGTAAGGATAATATAGTCATGGCAAACGCTTGGGCATTTCCCCTATGCTGCATTCATGTGTGTGAGAGGGATGAGAGGGGAGGAAGGAGTAGGGAGGAAGTAGGATGGTTAGAGGAGAAGGGGAGGGGAAGAGAGTAGGAGGGGAGGAGAGAAAGAGGAGGGAAGTAGGGAAGGTTTAGAGAGGGTGGACGCAGCCTGGGGGGAATGGGCAGGCGGTACCAATGGTTAATTGTATTTTGTATGAATAAATGGAAAATAAAAACTTTTTTAATAAAAAAAAAGAAAGGAACCACCATACCACTATGTTTCTTGGTGGAGTGACAAGAATTAAGCCCTCAGTCATTCCACATTTTCCCACATCAGATCTCTGCAACTTTGGTGAGTAGTAGCCAAAGTCCTGATGTAAACAGGAAACCTACCCTGTTTATGGAGCTACTTTAAACTACCGAAAAGTCATGTTTACACTGTCTATCTCTTCAGAATGATATAATTGAGTTGGACTTCCGAGTGGTGATGGGGGAGACAGGATCTGAATGTCATCTCCATATTTAAAATGAAAGACCGAATGTGAGCCCTTTTTTATCTGCAAAATTCTGGCAGAAAGGGAGCTTTTCAGAAGGAAATGGATTTAAAAGATGACACTGTCCCCCATCTCAAAATCTGAATAAGAATGATAAGAGGTTAAGCCTGTCTCAAGCCAACTTTGACTCTTAGTGAACAGATCTAGCTTAGCCACAGCAGCTGGTGCCCCCGAAGCTGTCCTGATTTGTACACAACTCTATTGTTTTCATTCCAGAACCACCACTTGTGAGATCTGGGAACTTTGGGGCAACATCCAACCCTTTTGGGAACTGGTCCTGCTGCAGACATAACTGCTGCTCCTTGGCACAAAGCCAAAATATTTCAGTGAATGACAAAAGCTGGAGCTGTAAATGGTGCAGGGTCAAAGGATTTCAAGAAATGTTTTTTTGTTGTTTTTAACCCTGTATTCAGCTCTGGGAAGTAGGGGGGAGGGGTGGGGGGTTGGGAGGGGGGGGAGTATTTTATTGTAAAATTTTATAAACTTTCAATAAAAAAAAGAAATGTTTCTTCCCTGCTTGTCCCTATTTTGGGATCTTTAACCCTTTCCTTTAGCACAGCGGTTCTCAACCTGTGGGTTGGGACCCCATTTGGGGTCGAATGACCACTTCACGGGGGTCACCAAACAATGCAGTCCGCCATTTTTTCCCCCCTTTTCCTTAGCTGTGCTACTTCCTTTTATTCTATTGGCTTTTGAAAGCCAATAGAATAGACTCTCTTGAATAGGGTCTAATTCTATTGGCTTTCAAAAGCCAATAGGAATTGTCCAGGCTGTCTCTGCCCTGCTGAGCCTGCCAAAAGTCCCATTCTGCAAACAGTGCTGCAAGTTGTCTGCAGCAAAGGCAAGCTGTCTGGAAGCTTCCACCCCTCCCTGCTGAGCAACTATTAAAAATGTAAGTAAAAGAGGGCCAGGGGTGGGAGGTGGGAGGCCAGCGGCCGCAGGGAGGGTTGCTGGCATGCATGGGGCCTGGTGGGTGCCTTACTTCCCTTGGGCTGGGCCAGCTGGTGGCCCAGTCGGTGGTTGCCCTGCGCCATCGCTGCCCCTTGCCAGCTACGCCTCGGCCGGCACAGGGGGCGGCACCACGCATGCACGACGCTCCTGGGCAGGGAAAGTCCTCGACTTATGACTGGTTGGGTAGTCCTCGACTTACAACCAGCTGGGGTCGCAGCATTAAAAAGGTTGAGAACCACTGCTTTAGCACTTAGCAGTAGCAATAGCACTTAGACATATATACCGCTTCACAGTGCTTTACAGCCCTCTCTAAGCAGTTTACAGAGTCTGCATATTGCCCCCCAAACTCTGGATCCTCATTTTACCAACCTCAGAAGGATGGAAGGCTGAGTCAACCTGGAGCTGGTGAGAATCGAACTGCTGGCAGTTGGCAAAATTAGCCTGCAATACTGCATTCTAACCACTGCTCTACCATGGCTGTTTACTCAAGGAAATACTTACGTTTTCAGCAGTAGCACAATTATACTCCACTTTCCAGTACTCAATTTTTTTGTGATTGCCCAACCTCACTACAGCACCATGCTGTGATAGTACTCATTAAAATGCTGTCAAAATCTAACAGGGTTCAACCTGCCCAGGTTTAAAAAAGTATCTTGCATACATCTACAGAATAAAATTCTGTTTTCTGATTATACTGAATTGGACCATCCATGAAGTCACATAAATATTATTTTAGTACATATGGGACTCTTACTATTTATTAAAATGAATAGTATTCCTGAAACCCAAGTTCAAATTTGAATCAAACTTATTTAGGAACAAGTCTCACTGAACAAGATATGGAATTCCAGGGACTAATCCTTTTTATTGACCATGGTCATTGATAAAATTGTTGTTGGAAGCTAACACAGGCATTCTTAAGTAGAGGAATTGTTGGAAGTCAGTGTTTTTTAAACTATGATTCTTGGAGCACCCCAAAAACCTTGAAGGTGTCCCCCAACGTGCTTCAGGTTCATAATCCATCCCATTTCATTAACCAAACCGTCATTCTCCCCAAGAAGGATGAGGGGAAGCTATCAGCCTTCTATGCATTATCATGGCCAGAAAATTGTCAATCTGTAGGCTGCCTTTCCTAGCAAACAAGCATGTGATGCTTTTATAAACTTGTAATGAAGCAAAACACTTCACCATTACCTTGAATTCTGACACACAAACACACACAAATGAATCACACATTGATTTTGAGGCTAAGATCAGTTCCATAAAAAATAAGCAGCCACTGATGCAATAATTTGATTTGTACAAAGTACCAATGTTGATTTTCAGGTTGCTGTAAGGTTATTTTACACATTATACACAGCGTAGCGAACTCCAGGCACCTATAACTCTGGAAATCATGTTGGCCATTGCTGAGTGGAAGGACACTCTGAAGTAACTTAAAATATAAAATATGAAATACCAAAGATTTGGGGGAAGATAGCAAATTCAGAATATGCTTCATTCGAGTGTAGCTACTTTCACCATGGTTCACGCCCTGTATGAAACAGTTCATTATTTCAAATCACTGTGGCTGCCAAAAAGCATCTACATATTATTGGAAAGTTCTTTGGAAAATAAATTAACTTTTAGTCAAGAGAAAAAAAATGGTTTCTTGTAGCTGGGGTGGAGGGTGGGGTCCATAAAAGAGAAACCATAAATCCAGTGAAATGTATGCAGTATATTCTTTCTTGCCAAATTTAACTTACTGACTTATTATCAAGCTATATTAACAGTATAGAAGCAGCCATTGCAATGACTGAGAAAAGTTGATGCTTCCCCTGGCCAAACTCTGTTGGAAGATCACCTCTGAAGGCTGAGGACAAACAGAAGCTATCACATGGACCTATACTGGTCATCTGAAATACATGCAGCTTCATGTGGGTCAAGTTGCCCGTGGAGTCCTGGAAGTGATTCTCTCCAATGGGTTAGACCATATGTCTATGGAAACTCACAGTCATCCAGGACATAGTTATCCCAAAGGTGGTTTTCCACAAGGCAACTGGACTTTCTTGTTTATCTTTGAAGATGTTTCACTTCTCATCCAAGAAGCTTCTTCAGCTCTGACTGGATGGTGGAGAATGGAAGGATTTATACTCCTTGCAGATAGCTGGTCATTTGCCTTCTTTTGCATTCTTTTAAAGAGTCATTGATGCCACCTGGAGATTTATTTATGTCATCAGAGTCACCTGAGTGGTGCAAATGGGTTTGGAGCCTTCTTGAAACTGCTGAAAGGACTGTGTTGTAGACTGGAGATAGATGATGTCATATCCCTTCCTCTCTGTTGAGAGAGGGCTGTTCAATTTTGACCTTGATGATACTGATAAACCTCCAGAATGCAAATGACCATCTTCTTTGCAAGGAGTATAAATCCTTCCATTTCCTACCATCCAGTCAGAGCTGTAGAAACTTCTTGGAGGAGAGGTGAAATGAGAAATTCTGGGACTTGAAGCCCATCCATCTTCAAGTTGCCAAGGTTGAGAAACACTGCCTTCCCCACTTACCATCTGAGCATCCAATGAGCTACTTTCCTTAATTCAACCTCAAAGCAAGGGAGTCTGTGCTGATATGCAGCAGGCAAACTGAATTCAGCCCAACTGAATTCCATTCACTCTTAAATGGGGCTCAGGTAGGATCAATCAAGGGGTTTCAAAGCACTTTCGGACCATTAGCCTTTCCATCTCCCAACCTTTCTGGACCCTAACTTGGTCTGAGCTATTTCTAATGCAAAGTGGAAGACCATGCCTCCGGTTCTTAGGGGAGGCTCCTCCTCCGTCCATTTCTGCCTCTCTGAACTGGGGGGATCTGGACAGAGGATAAGTAACAAAGAAATTTGGCTGGACATCTCCCTCATACTCTTTTCCGAGCAGGAGAATTAACATCTCCCCATTCAAGAGGACAAGAATTGCTCTGCAGTTGGGGTTCATCTCATATCAGAGCAGGGACTGTTCCTTGTCTGGCAACCTCAAGTCTTCCCAACTAGCTTCCATAAATGATGTGGCAAAGATTAACCATGAGAATGCGGAAAAGTAGCTTGCTTTTCCTGCTTATTTCAAGTTGACCAACATCTTCCCCGGAAAAAAGAAGAAAAAAACATGTAACCAACCAACATGGCAGCATTAAGGCAGTAAATGAGCCTTCTAGTGCAGAGAAAGGCCTTCCCTAGCATAGTAATGAGGAGAAAGGGCACTTCCCCTTTGCCATACCAAGCACTTCTCTCTTCAGTTACATTTATTTATGGAGGACATTCAAATTCAGCATCATCCATTGTAAGCACTCGAGCAAATGTTCAGAGTGGCCCTTTGCTACTCCACTGCTAAAAGTGGAATTAAGCATTCCCGTGCTGGAGTGATCCCACAAAAACAAAACAGACCCTCCTGGCCTTTCCCCAGCTATAGGTAGGGTTTGACAGCTTTCTCTCCAGGATCTGTCTCCTGTTCTGGCAGGAATGGGACAACTATTTGCAAGACCGCCTACTACCTCATAGTTCCCTACGTCCGGTTAGATCCCACAGGCTGGGCCTCCTTCGGGCCCCGTCGGCCAATCAGTGCCATTTGGCGGGGCCGCGGAGGAGGGCCTTCTCTGTGATGGCGCCCACGCTTTGGAATCAGCTCCCCCCGGAGATTAGGACCGCTCCCACCCTGTTGGTCTTCCGTAAGCTACTTAAGACCTGGCTTTTCGGCAGGCCTGGGGTTTATAAAACCTTACCCCTGGATGATTGTTTTTGTATTGTTTTGTTATGTTTTATGTGTTTTTTATTGTTAGCCGCCCAGAGTCCTTCGGGAGTGGGGCGGCTTATAAATTTTAAAAATAAATAAATAAAAATAAACTTGCCACAGCCAACTTGCCATGGGACAACTCACTGTGGAACAATTTAACAATTCCATTTAATGATTTAAAATAAATTAATATTTTAATTTTTGTGGATCACGTTTCATGCTGTCCCTCCTTTTGCATCCTTTCTTTAATGATTCTATTCCACCATTTCTTTGTTATTAGGGTGTAACTTTTGTCCAGCAATCAGTTGTCCCTCAGTAAGTTGGCCATGGCGAGATGGCTGTGGTGAATTGTCATAGACCCATTCTGGCTGGCTTCAAAATAATATTTCCTAAGAAGCTTTGGGGCTTAGCCTACCCTTGTCTTCCCTCCAGAACCCATGGAAGGTAATGGTACAATGCTACTGATCAATTGGTGCACAACTCTTCTCTGACTTCCCTGCTCTGTCCCACTGGCCTTACACTGCCCCAATCCTCTAGATCACAGGTTGGCAACCTGCGGCTCCGGAGCCGCATGCGGCTCTTTGAGCCTTCCCCGGTGGCTCCCAGCCTCCTCTGCCTTTGCAGAGAGAGACAGAGACAGAGAGAGGCAATTGCACTTCCCTGCTTCTCTCTCTCTCTCTCTCTCTGTCTCTCTCTCTCTCTCTCTCTCTCTCTCTCTCTCTCTCTCTCTGTGTGTGTGTGTGTGTAAAAGATTGCACTCACAGTGTTCTCCGAGGAGCTGAAAAGCTTTCTGGACGGAGCTCCTCCCTTTGCTGCTTCTCTGCAGGAAGCAGGAAGGGCAGGAGAGACCTAGCTAGCCCAGCTAGGCTGACTCAGGAATTCTGGGAGTTGAAGTCCATGAGTCATAAAAGAGACGAGGTTGCCTACCCTGATCTTGTTGGACAACAGCTTGAAGCTTTCCAGGTGAGCAGCAGATAGGAGAGAGAGAAAGAGAGAGGGGGGGGGAGGGAGAGAGAGAGAGAGAGGAAAGAGAGAGAGAGAAAGAAAAAGAGTGGGGGAAGAGGAGTGGCAGGCAGACCAAGGGCAGATAGAGAGGGAGGGAGAGACAGAGACAGAGAGAGAGAGAGAGACCCTTTTGACATCTAAAATGAAGATAACACTGCATATATCCTTTTTTTACCTGTATGTGTATGTGTGTGTATGTGTATATATATGTGTGTGTGTATACATACATACACACACACACACACACACACACACACACACACACAAACACACCTATAATAAAGGTAAAAAAGGATATATGCAGTGTTATCTTCATTTTAGATATCAAAAGGATTTCGCGGCTCCCGGTGTTTTGTTTTTGGTGGGAAACGGGTCCAAGTGGCTCTTTGAGTGTTTTGGGTTGCCTACCCCTGCTATAAGGGAACGATAGGTTATATACTTTTTCAAAATAAACTACATTTATTTTTATATTGATCCTTTCGTAATAAAAATACACAATATTTGAAATAGATATTTGATATTGCGCTTATATTAATACATAGGTATCTCTAAGAAATATAGTTTAGAAACACCAAACCTAAATACAAACCTACATACGTACGATCTCCTTAAAGAAAAAGAAGTGCAGGACAAACAAAACTATGCTTGAATAAAAACATCTGGGTTTGCTTGAAGGGGCGAGCGGGGTGCACTTTTAGGAGCAACCTCTTAAGGTGTAACACAGGGAAGTGCGATACGACTGGATCATGGAGAAAGCTAGGGAGTTTCAGAAAAACATCTACTTCTGCTTCATTGACTACGCTAAAGCCTTTCATTGTGTGGATCATAACAAATTGTGGCAAGTTCTTAAAGAGATGGGAATACCAGACCATCTTATTTGTCTCTTGAGAAACCTATATGCGGGTGAAGAAGCAACAGTGAGAACTGGACACGGAACCACTGATGGGTTCAAATTGGAAAAGGAGTCCGGCAAGGCTGTATACTGTCGCCCTGCCTATTTAACTTATATGCAGAGCACATCATGAGAAAGACAGGGCTAGATGAAACAACAGTTGGAATTAAGATTGCCGGGAGAAATATCAACAACCTAAGATATGCAGATGATACCACTCTAAGGGCAGAAAGTGAAGAGGAACTAAGGAGCCTCTTGATGCGGGTGAAGAAGGGGAGTGCAAAAGTTGGCTTGAAACTCAACATTAAGAAAATCAAAATCATGACATACGGGCCACTCAATTCCTGGCAAATAGATAGGGAAGAAATGGAGGTGGTGACAGATTTTATTTTTCTGGGCTCCAAGATCACCTCAGATGGGGACTGCAGCCAAGAAATTAAAAGACGCTTGCTCCTGGGAAGGAAAGCTATGGCAAATCTAGACAGCGTACTAAAAAACAGAGACATCACCCTGCCAACAAAAGTGCGTATAGTCTAGGCCATGATTTGCCCAGTTGCAATGTATGGCTGTGAAAGTTGGACCGTAAGAAAGGCTGAGCGCCGAAGAATTGAGGCCTTCGAACTATGGTGCTGGAGAAGACTCCTGCGAGTCCCTTGGACTGCGAGGCGTTCAAACCGGTCAGTCCTAGAAGAGATCAACCCCGACTGCTCTTTAGAAGGCCATATCCTGAAGTTGAAACTCAAATACTTTGGCCACCTAATGAGAAGGAAGGACTCACTGGAGAAGCGCCTAATGCTGGGAAAGATTGAGGGCAATAGAAGAAGGGGACGACAGAGAATGAGGTGGTTGGATGCAGTCACTGAAGCAGTAGGTGTGAACTTAAAAGGACTCCAGAAGATGGTAGAGGACAGGAAGACCTGGAGGAACATTGTCCATGGGGTCGCGATGGGTCGGACACGACTTCACAATTAACAACAACAACAACAAAAGAAATAAACCTTTTTAATGGCATTTTAAAATGACGGTAGTCTCTACCTTTATTAACGGTATTAACACCTTATTAATAGGGCCCATTGAAGGAAAAGTCCACTTAGGGTCTCCTGCTTCAGCAGGCGGCTGGACTAGAAAACCTCCGAGGTCCCTTCCAGCTGTATTCTGACAGAATTTTCCTCCAATGGGATTTTCCCATGTATTTTACCAGGAAACACACATAGGGCAGCCTAGAAAAGTCAGTGCCCTCCTAACCATACCCAAGCACTCCGAGTACGTTGGCGATGTCCATTTTGCTCTAGGAGTTCATGGTGACGTAACCCTAACCCTAAGTGGAATTTTCCTACAATGGGATTTTCCCATGTATTTTACCAGGAAACATAGAAAGGGTAGCCTAGAAAAGTCAGTGCCCTCTAACCATACCCAAGCACTCCTAGTTTGTTGGCGATGTCCATTTTGCTCTAAGAGTTCACAGTGACGTAACCTAACCCTAAGTGGAATTTTTCTCCAATGGGATTTTCCCATGTATTTTACCAGGAAACATAGAAAGGGCAGCCTAGAAAAGTCAGTGCCCTCCTAACCATACCCAAACACTCCTAGTTTGTTGGTGATGTCCATTTTACTCTAAGAGTTCACGGTGACGTAACCCTAACCCTAAGTGGAATTTTCCTCCAATAGGATTTTCCCATGTATTTTACCAGGAAACATACATAGGGCAGCCTAGAAAAGTCAGTGCCCTCCTAACCATACCCAAGCACTCCGAGTTTGTTGCGATGTCCATTTTGCTCTAGGAGTTCACGGTGACGTAACCCTAACCCTAGTGGAATTTTCCTCCAATGGGATTTTCCCAGGTATTTTACCGAGGAAACATACATAGGGCACCCCTAGAAAAGTCAGTGCCCTCCTAACCATCCCAAGCACTCCTAGTTTGTTGGCGATGTCCATTTTGCTCTAAGAGTTCACAGTGACGTAACCCTAACCCCTAAGTGGAATTTTTCCTGCCAATGAGATTTTTCCCATATTTTACCGAGGAAAACATAGATAGTTGCAGCCTAGAAAAGGTCAGTGGCAACTCCTAACCTACCCAAAGCACTCCAGGTTTTGTTGGCGATGTCCATTTTGCTCTAGGAGTTCACGGTGATGTAACCCTAACCCATAAGTGGAATTTTCCTACAATGGGATTTTCCCATGTATTTTACCAGGAAACATAGAAAGGGCAGCCTAGAAAAGTCAGTGCCCTCCTAACCATACCCAAACACTCCTAGTTTGTTGGTGATGTCCATTTTGCTCTAAGAGTTCACGGTGACGTAACCCTAACCCTAAGTGGAATTTTCCTCCAATGGGATTTTCCCATGTATTTTACCCGGAAACATACATAGGGCAGCCTAGAAAAGTCAGTGCCCTCCTAACCATACCCAAGAACTCTGAGTTTGTTGGCGATGTCCGTTTTGCTCTAGGAGTTCACGGTGACGTAACCCTAACCCTAAGTGGAATTTTCCTACAATGGGATTTTCCCATGTATTTTACCAGGAAACATAGAAAGGGCAGCCTAGAAAAGTCAGTGCCCTCCTAACCATACCCAAGCACTCCGAGTTTGTTGTCGATGT
>NW_024098398.1:1767500-1993472 GCF_016545835.1 Crotalus tigris | reverse complement strand
AACTATTAGGCAACACAAAATAGCACAATCATTAAACAGACTGTAGCAATAAAAGGAACAGTAAATCTGAGATAGTATAGGTTCTCCTGCTTGAGGAGGGAGCTGGAGTAGAAAACCTACAAGGTTCCATTCTGTTCTGTTCTACTCTATTCTATTCTTTTCCATTCCACTCCACTCCTCTCTGTTCCATATTCTATTCCTTATTCTATCTGTTCTGTTCTGTTCTGTTCTGTTCTGTTCTATTCTATTCTATGCTACCACCAAAGAGGGAGTCCAAGCTATTCTCCAAAGCGCCTGAAGGCAGGACAAGAAGCAACGGATGGAAACTACTCAAAGGAGAGAAGCAACCTAAGACTAAGGGAAATTTCCTGACAGTTAGAACAATTACCAGTGGACAACAACCTGCTCAGTAGCAGTGAATGCCTCCAATGCTGGAAGTTTTTTAAGAAGAGACTGGACAGCCATTTGTCCGAAATGGTATAGGGTTACCTGCCTGAGCAGGGGGTTGGACTCAATGACCTCCAAGGTCCCTTCCAACTTTATTATTATTATTATTATTACTATTATTATTATTCTATTCTATTCTGTTCTATTCTATTCTATTCTATTCTATACTAGTTTACTTACTATTGAGTGGTTGAGCTGAGAATATGGTACACACTTGTGCTCATAAGATTAAATAACCTTTGAAAAGAGTGTAAGATTATTCAAATTCAACTATTAGCCATCACAGAACAGCACAATCATTAAACAGAGTGTAGCAATAAAGGGAATAGTAAAATGGTGCTGTCCATAAGCTTACTTACTCCTGAATATTTGGGCTGAGAATACAGTATATACTGACATATACATGTATTCAAGTGAATACATTCACTTGAACGAAAAGTCTCCGCTGATAAAGTAATCAAGATAATAGAATTTTTTTTTCCTGGATTGTGCCCCTAAAGATGAGTGGGTTGAACAAAAGGAAGGAATCCCATAACTGAACCTTTCTTAGCGAGAACTCTCTGGGAACGAGAAGATACAGGCTGAAATCCTCAGACATATATGAAGGTCAAGGACAAATCTGCCTCTAATAGCCATCTCTCTTCAGAAGCTTAAATATAACAGACTACAGATAGCGTCTTGGGGGTTTGAGGAAAAATAAGGTAAATATAAGTTGATGAAGTGAGTCACTTTACAAACATATGCCTGTTTGTACAGTGTGTAATGACTTTACAATTTAAATAGGACTATCCATTTAACAACCCCTGATGGAGGCATTGCATAAAAACTTGTCCTCTGCCCCCCTTCCCCCCAGGATGGCTAATAAATACTGTTTTTTTTTTCTTCCTGCTTCCCTTAATAAACCAACTTGCAGTTTAGCTCTGTTCCTCCTGTCATTTTTTCTGTCTGTCTCGCTTGCTAAAAGGAGGGAGGAAGCGAAGGGGAGAATGTCAGAACTGTTAATCCTAATTTAAGACATTTACATCTAAACAGAGGTAATTGATCTAATGATCACAAAATAGCAGTAATTGATGTAATGAAAACACTTAGCGTGTTTTCATCTAGGAGGCTTAAATTACCTGTGAGCCTTTTGATCGCATTTAGCAGATGCTCATGATGAATGGGGAAGACAGAGATGTTCAATCACATGAACTAGGATTCTGTGCCCAAGTTCAAAAGTTGACTTTGCATTTCATAACCTTAGGCTGACTTCGGCTACCTTTCCTAAACGGCTGCCCTTCCAATGTCCTGAGTACAATTCAGTCATTTCTGGACAGCCTTTGGCCATGTTGGCTGCCAGTCTTGTATGTTGACACCCAATTCCTCCAGAAGGAAAGAAACCTGGGAAAACAAATGAAATCCATTTCTTTGCAAGCAAGATTCACTGAACAAATGTGCATCGGATTTATATAGTTCATGCCTTGGAAAATGGAAGAAAAGAACAGTCAGAAATGTTAGAAGAAATTATTTCCATTCTATATCATGCTCCATAGAGGCGTTAATCTGGAGAGTTAAATTACAAACTTCTATAGTTCTGGTGCAGGATTTTCTGTCGCAGCGAGGGTGGGATTGTGGTGGGGGGGGACAGTTGAAGAAGCAAATGGAAAATACAATATCCTGTTTCGGCAGGAGCCTTTGAGAATTTGTTTGTTGACATAAATTTAAGACAGGATTAGTCTGTGACAGTAGCCTGTCAACTGCATTTCAGTTTACTGCTTCTTATTTTTCTTCTCTTCCTTTTTAACAGGCTTGGCTCTCCTAAGCACAGTAAACATTGCCATCTAGAGGATTTTACGACAAACTGACAAAGTCTCAGCACAAACTTGGACAAGGAACCAAAAATTATGCCTCAGATGGATTAGAACAATAGCAAGGTTGCCACCCCAAATTACAGGTCCGCAATAGGATCAGCACACCAAAACTGGCATTTATTCTTCAGCAAACTACCGTGGCAATATTCAGAAAAGTAAAAGGTACTGAGGTTTTAGTATGATATGCAAACTCTTAGTTCTGAATTGCTGTTGAGGTGCAGAATAATCATGAAATGAACCTCTCCCTTTTTAACCTTAGAAATTGTCTCAAATAGATAGATAGATAGATAGATAGATAGATAGATAGATAGATAGATAGATAGATAGATAGATAGATAGATAGATAGATATGGATGGATGGATAGATAGATATAGATAGATAGATAATAGATGAATGATAGATAGATGAATGATAGATGGATGGATGATAGATAGCTAGATAACTAGATAGCTAGACAGACAGATGACAGATGGATAGATAGATAGATAGGTAGATAGATAGATAGATAGATAGATAGATAGATAGATAGATAGATAATAGATGGATGATAGATAGATGAATGATAGATAGATGGATGGATGATAGATAGCTAGATAGCTAGACAGACAGACAGACAGACAGACAGATTCTGGCAATAATACATTTCAATGATTTTTAAAATGACCAAAAATCAAAACAACTTTCTCTCTCAGCCCAATTCACTGCACAGGGTTGTTGTTGTAGGGAAAAATATAGAAGGAGAAAGGTGTGTTAGATAGGTTTGCCACCTTGAGTTATTGTAAAAAATATATATAAAGGTTTAGAGATATAAATAAGTAAGTAAATAAAAAATATATACAGGCTGAACTACATTCTGGGACTCAGGATCATATCTGGAAAAAAAAATACTGCTTCCAGCTATGAATAAAGAAGCACGCATGCATAGTTTTCCAAGCACATCCTGGGCCATCTCTCTATCTGTGGCGCCAGTCAGATGTTTCTTGTCACACTTACTGAAATCTGCATTCCTTTCGCAATGTGTTTCATCCTAATGGGGTATGAACTAAATAGAACACATTTTATCTTCCTCATTTCAGTGTAATTAGCCATGTTTAATATCTGTGTCAAGCATGTACAGGAGTGAGTTTGCTCAGAGGGAATCTGTTTGGTTTGCTTAAACTTATGTTATACTCACATACAGTATTGTAAAGTGAAATCTGTATGTAGGGAAGTCATTAATTAGCTCACACACACACACACGCATATATATATATATATATATATATATATATATATATATATATATATATATATATATATATAGGATTAAATGCTCAGATAATAATTGAAAGACATGAGGGATGGGCAAATTCTCCTCTCTTTTTTTGCCATTAACACAACTATAACCCTTGTTTTCAAAACCTCAGTAGTATGATAATAAACAGCCTCGTCTATGATTTTCAGATCTATTTGCATATGAAACAATTAAATTGCTTGCTAGGAGTCACGATTGTTCATTCTCTTTGTAATCTTATCACCAACATCTTCTGTCCAACAATCAATTAAAGGCTGATTTATCAAGTACTGACTAGTAATTCAGTGTCTGAAGTGCCTCCTTTGAACTATGTTATATTTGCCCCCAGCTTCCATATTCATCATTCATTGCCTGTCATCAAACGGTCGAAATGCAAGCTTTGTATTCAGGTTAAGTTCCAACACCAGAGAAATTAGGATCTCGGCTCTGAGGATCCCGAACTTAGCTCTTAGAAGAAGCCCTGAGGATCTAAGAACAGACTTAGTGGTCGCAAATCCAGGATTACAAGTCATGCAAGTGGTAAACCCATAAACATGATGGTGCATCCAAGGCCTCCTGAACCTTAGATGCCTCCAAGGTGCACCCCATGAAGTTGGAACGTCCTTTCCACCACTACCTGCTCATCAGCACAACCAATTCCCAAGATAAGGGACCAAGAAATGAAGACATGCTAGATGCCAACTCCCTTTTAAATCAGGTGGCACCTGAAAGAGGCACCATACAAGAGGAAATGGAGAAATTGGTTCACTCTGAGTGTTAGAATAGAATAACAGAGCTGGAAGGGATCTTGGAGGTCTTTTAGTCCAACTCCCTGCTCGTGCAGGAGACCCTATACCAGAGGTGTCAAACTCAATTTCACTGAGGGCCATATCAGCATTGTGGTTGCCCTTGGGGGGCCGGGTGGGTGTGGCCAGGGTGGGTGTGGCCTACTGGGTGGGTGTCGATGGAGTGAGTGTGCCTACTGGGTGGGCATGGCCAGCTCTACATCGTTCACATCAAGGGTGCCTGTGGGGGCCTGGGCCGGAGTGGGATAGATCTAAGGGTCTCTGACAGAAGGGGGTGGGACCAGGGCAAGCTCCAAGGCATGGTCCATTTCTTCATTCCTCACAAAGGGTGACACCTCCCCAGCATACACCCAGGGGGCGGGGCCGACACGGCAGGGGCTGGTTCCTCGCTGTTTCTAGATGGCCTTGTGGCACTAAGATTGAATGTGTTACAGCATAGATGGCCAGCACAAAATTGTACATTGGCTCCCGGCTGGCCTGGGCCAGGGCCAAGGCAGTTGGGGCCGTTCCCTCACTGTTTCCAGGATGGCTTCGTGGGCCACATGAAACCACTTTGCAGGCCGCATCCGACCCCCGGACCTTGTGTTTGACATGTCTGCCCTATACCACTTCAAACAAAGTGGTTGTCCAATCTCTTCTTAAAAGTTTCCACAAGCCATTCCATCGGTTATTTTTTTTGACTATTATGAAATTTCTTCTTAGTTCTAGGTTGCCCCTCTCCTTGATTAGTTTCCATAATTTCTTGTCTTGCCTTCTGGTGCTTTGGAAAATAGGATGACTCCCTCTTCTTTGTGTCAGCTCTTCAAATATTGTCACTCCTAGCCCTTCTTTTCACTAGGCTAGCTATACCCAATTCCTGCAACCGTTCTTCATATGTTTTCATCTCCAGGCCCTTAGCCATCTTTTGTTGTTTTTCTCTGCACTCTTTCCAGAGTCTCTACATCGTTTTTTATAATGTGGTGACCAAAACTGGATGCAAGATGCTCGCTTCAAAGTGCACCACCCTTAAAGCTTGCTCTCTCTCTCTCTCTCTCTCTCTCTCTCTCTGTGTGTGTGTGTGTGTGTGTGTGTGTTTGTGGAGCAAGTTCCATTTGTTTCTTTAGTCTATGCTTTGGCAAATTTGACCAATGGAATCGATTTGTTCAATAATGGCATATTTGCTGGGAACTGTCCTTGGTGCTGAAACTCTAACCCAATGTTGGGGCATTCCTTGAGCAAATCTGTATGCTTGTTTTTGCAATGCATGTTCAGTTACAATAAAACCCTAACCCCTCTGAGCTTTCCCCATCTGTACTGAAAAAAAAAATGTGACTTTTCCCTGGAATGCGATTTCATTTATGACACTACTCAAAGGTATGAGCGTTTAAAAACATTCTTTGTTTCTGCGGGGACAGCCCTTCTCTGTGTTAGTCCCTACGAGTTCAAACTTTCATCTTTCTTCCATTTTTTTTTCCCCACAGTGAGCTTAGAGATCATTCTTTCCTCTCCCCTTTCATTCTGAAATGAGATGCATCCTGAAAGGCTTCTGTTCACAAAGTCTCACATTTGATCATACCTTCTTCCTCCCTTTTTACCCACATGCCTTCCTCTGCCTCCAAAAGGAGCTCATTCAATCATCACTTTCCAAAGGACAGAGCTTGTATTATGCTTTTAGCAGAGGGTTATGTGTGAGGGACAGAGGGACAGGGAAGGGCACAGCAAGCAAACTGCAAAGAAGTTTGTAGGGGCTTTAAACAAAAAACCTTTAAAGCATCTCATTCATTTTCCCAACATTAATAAAAAGTGCATGGTCCTTGTTGATTTTTCAGAGCATGATCCCTTTCATTCCATGAAAGATTCTCTTAAAAACACTTCATGTATGCTCTATTGGATTCGCCATTCACAAGTCTTGAGCATCTTTTATTCCTCCCACTTTAACCACAAAGAATCATGAATCCTTCTTTGGCATTACTATTATTATTGTTGGTATTATGATTATGATTATCATTGTTCTGTTGCTTTCTATGTACACTGAGGGATTCTGCACCAGAGACAAATTCCTTGCATATCTAATCACATTTGGACAAATAAAGTACTCTACTCTACTCTACTCTACTCTACTCTACTCTACTCTACTCTACTCTATTCTACTCTACTCCACTCCACTCCACTCTACTCCACTCCATTTTTTTATAATATTTTATTGATTTTCTCATTTTACAATTGGATATTTAAAAAGCAACATGATGGCTGGGTTAATCAATAGTTCAATAGTGTACATAAATCTTTAGTATAAATCTCATGTTACAACATCAGATATTTCCTCTCTTTTTCCATTAATATCTGTTATCTCATATTAAGCTAGTACAATTCTTATTGTTATCAACTAAATAAAACATCTTTGTTACAGTGATCAGCAATTTTAGCTTATACATATCTTAATTGTGTTTGCACTTAATCCTTGTATAATCCTTGTATGCACTCCATTCTAATATCCAGATAGACATGGGAAAGACAAACAGCTCTTATATATGGTCTGCTGGGTTTTCCATGCTGCAAATATTTTGCTATCCTAAACAGAGTCCTCACTTTCAGGTGCACAGTGCTGAATATTAGGGGGGAAAAAAATCATCCACCCTTGTTGTTAAACAAATGTTCTGTGTGATGGATCACCCCTCTCTCTCCAGCTTCTATCTCTCATCACCTGAGGAGTTGTTTGTCTCCCTCCCCTCCCCTTCCCCTGGAATTCTAATTAAAACCCTACATTTTCTCTTAATCTGTTATTTATTTTAATTAATTGATTGAACACCTGCTGCAAGTCATGGTGGCATGCCTAGAATAGCTCTGCTTTTCTGTGTTTTCCACACATACACACACACACACTGTTGGTTTGAGGCCAGTCACTGTCCATCAGGATTTGGAAATTATTAAGATCCACTTATTCTTCTTGTGCCTCCCCCCAAAAAAAAACATTTATAGTCTAGCACATGCATTTATATTCTAGCACAAACATTTATATTCTAGCACAGTGTTTCTCAACCTTGACAATTTTAAGGCATGTGGACTTCAACTCCCAGAATTGGTGGCTGTGGAATTCTGGGAGTTGAAGTCCACATGCCTTAAAATTGTCAAGGTTGAGAAACACTGTTCTAGCACATCATCCCTTCCTTAGGAGCATGGTAACCCATATGGTTAGGATGCTGAACTGAAGACTAGCAAGCCTGCGTTCAAGACATGAGTGCTGCCTTGGGATGGGGTGAGCTCCTGTCCTTCACTGCAGCTCATGGTGGGGACATGAAAGGGACCCTTAACTGAGCACCCCCAGGCAATAGTGATGTCACTGGCTAGTCCTTTCAACCCAGAAGCACTTTGGTGCTTCTGACGCAAGTGCAATGCAACCACTTCTTCGTTTTTCTACTAGCAGCATGAATTTTTCCCTTCTTAAGCAAATTTTGCAGTTAGTTCATTGTCTTTAAAAAAAAGTTGACCTTCAAATAACCCAGGGATGCACTGGTGTGATGGTAATAAAGCAACACCACTAGAATTGGTGAAGCTGGAATTTTCCATTTTTTTCTCTCCTGATTTCCCCCCTCCTTCTTCCAGAATAGAAAAGGGGTGTTATTACTGGGACGGTTACACCTCAGAGCACTAGAGCTGCCTGACAGTGAAATGGGTGACAAATAAATGTAATAATAAACAAATAAAATAAATGACCAACCACTTATTCCCAATAAGAAACCACAATGCATAAATGTATGCCCAGGAAGCAAAGCTAGAAGCATGATTCAGTTCATTCTTTATTCAGAAATGTTTCTGAGATCCTCTTGAAGGTATATGAAAGTCAGTGTATTCATGACATTTTGCTGGTTCTTTATTATGTCTTTTCCTGGGAAATTTAATCTCTGTCCAAATATGCTTGAGACTGGCATCTAAAATTTTGTTTCCCGAAGACTAGAAATTGCCAAAATAAAACCTGCATCTTCAAGGAACAGTACCGGTATATGAAGGAAAAAAAGCAGAAACATGATTTTGCTTTAGTTTATACGGATGTAAAATTCTTGCTCTCCCACCATTTTCTGACCTTCCATTATGCCAATGTAGAAAATTACATTTTGGAGTGATTTGAAATGTGTGATGGAGATGAATTATTGTCTAGATTTTTTTTTTAAAAAAAAATAGAAGACCAGTCTTTTCCCAAGCACTTGTAGATCAGCAACATTACCCAGAAAGTCTGACTGAAAGATTTTACTACTTGTTTAGCCATGACCCGTTCTCCAAACCAATTCCAAGCTTTAATGAGCCCGTAATACAATTGCATTTTTTCCCCTGCTTAAAAAGTCATATAAAATAATACCCAACAAGACAGATGCATGTTGTAGGAATTCAATTACCCCAAGTTTTAGTACGTATCTCAAATTAGCTAGTGGAAGATAAAATCTCTGAAAATGTAACATGGCTAAAAAAAAAAAGCCATTTTCTTACTCTTATTTTAAAGAAATAATTACAGAGAACATCCATTATGAGTTCTGACATTATCTATTTTCTGTAGGACAGAAATGGGGGGGGAATGGGATCATAAGCTTTGAAACAACAGATATATTTGCATCTCATCATCAACATTATTCTACAGTTTTGTATCTCAAAAAGAATTCCATTTATATCTCTTGACTGCACACTTTCCATGTCTACTTAACAAAGTGCAAGAATTATATCTCACCAAAAAGTTTTCTGTCCCCCCAGCAGTTTTGTTACCAACAAATGAATTTCTCACACTCCAAGATTACCTCTCCTGCCCCAGTTAACGCACCCCAGGGCAGGGGTAGGCAACCTTGGCTCTTTTATGACTCGTGGACTTCAACTCCCAGAATTCCTGAGCCAGCATGGCTCAGCTTGGAAACCTCTCCCTTTCCCCTCAGCATGGCTGGCTCAGGAATTCTGGGAGTTGAAGTCCCCCAGTCATAAAAGAATCAAAGTTGCCTACCCCTACCCCTGCCCTAGGCCTTGCTTGCATTTCATGGATGATGTTTGCATGTTAAAAGAAAAAGAAGAATCTCAGGAATCAAGAATGTTGGGATTTAAATTACAAAATATGTTGGTAGTAGCTGGGATCCTGGTGCCCTTGATCTAACCCTAACCCAAACCTTAACCCTAACCCTAACACTGTTGATGTTACCTAGTTAGGGTAATGAAACGTTTGCAAGAAAACAAGCAAGCTCAGAGAGCACCATTTCAACCGCAAGCTACTAATATTCTCCTTCACTGACAGATTTAGATGGAAGGCAAAGATAGTAAAGGGGATGACAAGGATTTGAACTACAATAAGGATTGACTAAGGGGCATGATGAAAGATGAAAGATGCTGAGCTTTTGAGCTGGAAAGCTGACAAACTGGATTTGAGACATGAGCTCCACGGAACAGGGTGAGCTCCTATTCTTTGCCTCAGCTCCTGCCAACTTAACAGTTTGAAAGCATGAAAATGCAAGTAGATAAATAGGTACCACTTTGGAAGGAAGGTAACAGTGTTCTATGTGCCATTCCTGCCAACATGAGCAAAGAAAATGTCTTCAGAAAACATTGGCTTTCTCAGACAAGAAATGGAGGAGAGCATAGCAACCTAGAATTGGAAATAATAATAATAATAATAATAATAATAATAATAATAATGATAATAATAATAATAATAATAAGCCTTATTAGGAACTGCTTCCATCCTGCGACGATATCTGTAATACCATCAAACATCCAGATCTGCCTATCCCAGGTCCTGGGTAAGGACTCGATAGGTAGACAAAATGCCAAATCCAGTCTGAACATCTGGCTGACTGTGCGATGAATGATAATAATAATAAAGTTGGAAGGGACCTTGGAGGTCATCTAGTCCAACCCTCTGCTCAGGCAGGAAACCCTATACCATTTCAGACAAATGGCTGTCCAATCTCTTCTTAAAAAACTTCCAGTGTTGGAGCATTCACCGCTTCTGGAGGCAGGTTGTTCCACTGGTTAATTGTTCTAACTGTCAGGAAGTTTCTCCTTAGTTCTAGGTTGCTTCTCTCTTTGGTTAGTTTCCATCCGTTGCTTCTTGTCCTGCCTTCAGGCGCTTTGGAGAATAGCTTGACTCCCTCTTCTTTGTGACAACCCTTGATATTTTGGAACACTGCTATCATGTCCCCTCTCATCCTTCTCTTCGTTAAATTAGACATACCCAATTCTAGCAACCATTCCTTATATGTTTTAGTCTCCAGTCCCCTGATCATCTTTGTTGCTCTTCTCTGTACTCTTTCTAGAGTCTCAACATCTTTTTTACATCCTGATGACCAAAACTGGATGCAGTATTCCAAGTGTGGCCTTACCAAAGCATTGTAAAGTGGTATTAATATTTCACGTAATCTTGATTCTATCTGTTAATGCAGCCTTTACCTTTAAGGATTGACTACAGTGCTTTGAAAGAATGAGATATGGGAAGGCAAGAAACACAATCTTTTTTTTTCTTCTTCCAAAGCATTTTAACAAGTTTTATGCTTTTCATTTGTCAACTAACCAAATGCTCTTGTCAAGACATCTCAATGTTTTATTTTGTTTCTCTCCCAGTCATTCTGTTTTCAGAAAGAAAAAAGTAACATGTTGTTTCTTTGACAATATTTTGAAGTCTGATCCGCATTTACTTCTTTCAGATTTGCTTTCGGTTGAAAGTTTGCAGGCTCTTTAATCCAGACATTCCTACATAAAGTTGTCCAGTCGTGAGCAAAGGTAATCCAGCTTTGAATAGTGTTGTTTCTTCTTTTTATTTTATTGTCATTTCTAATGCTAGCTTTTGCAAGAAACTGCCATCTTGGGAGTTTGAAAGAAAATTCAGTTCCAGAAGAATTAAAGTCCAATCTTGATAGGCATCCCAGTTTCAATTGCCAATTGCTTCCCTCTGAGTTTGATACTGTTTGTTGCATATTCTCAATATTTACTGCCAAACTGTATTCATTTTACTATAATAAAACATTTACAAGAAATCTTCATGGGCCAGTCATGTGATGTGACCCTAAAATGCCCCCAAATTTATATTTAGCTCCCTTTTAAACTAAAAATTTAAAAATAAGTGTGCAAATTTGGATAGTCGAACTGATCTATCAGTTTTCCATTCTACTTTTTCCCCTAGACTTTTAAACCCAAATGTTTGATTTAATGCTCACCAGGATAAGCTGAAGTCATTAGTGACTTTTACTGACCTATCACATAAAAATGAGACGTTTAAGAACATGAGGTAAAATCAAATACCTGAACTTCTGGTTCTCTGTGTGGATGCAGTTCTGGGCCTCTGAGGCCAAGAATGGACTTCCAGAAATGACATCCATGCACTTCCTGTGGGCTGTTCTAGCTCTGGGAGGCCGCCTCCAGGCCTCCAAGGCTTAGAACGGACTTCCGGAAGTGACATCAACACACTTCCGGTGGACCGTTATAGGCCTGGGACCCTTCACTAGGCCTAGAACGGACTTCCAGAAGTGACATCCACGCACTTCCAATGGGCCGTTCTAGGCCTGGGAGACCTCCACCAGGCCTCTGAGGCCTAGAACGGACTTCCAGAAGCAGCATGGGTTCAGCCAGTTCTCCGAACTCAACAAAATTTAGCTACCGGTTCTATTGCACCGGTGTAAACTGGCTGAATCCCACCACTGGTAAAATCACATATCTCCATATTATAGGACATCTCTGGGTAGTATTAGCTCCAACTTGTGGTTGATCCAAAGCACAAAAGGATCTTCTCCTCTAAGGAAAATATTTCCTGTTCAAATGTTTTCAATAGTACAATTTTGAACATATCTGAATAGTACACAAAGTGTTTTTGAGGACTAGGACACACGTTCAAAGTAAAAACAAAATTAGTTTAAATCTTCTTCTGACTGCAACAAAAAATCATGGCACATAGAGCAATAGCACTTACGACTTATACTGTATACCATTTCACAGTGCTTTACAGCCCTCTCTAAGCAGTTTACAGAGTCAGCTTCTTGTTCCCCAACAATCTGGATCCTCATTTTACCAACCTCAGAAGGATGGAAGGCTGAATCAGCCTTAAGCCAGTGAGGATTGAACCGCTGGGGGTCAGCAGAATTAGCCTGCAATATTGCATTTTAACCACTACACCAACACGATCATAACTCTATATTCTTTCCCGGAGATGGAATGAACTTTCCAGAGAAAGTGGTAAAGAATTCTGGTAGCCTAGAAAGTGTGAACAATTCCTAGAATCCACATTTTTAACAGCAGCCAAGACTGCTGGTTCAAAATGTTAGTACCACTTTACACTGCACTGGTGAGGTCACACTTGTAATACTGGCTCTGGTTTTGGTGACTATGATATAAAAAAGATGTTGAGACTCTAGAAAGAGCACAGAGAAGAGCATCAAAAATGATTAAGAGACTGGAGGCTAAAGTGTATGATGAATGCTTGTAGGAAGTGGGTATGTCTAGCCCAGGGGTAGGCAACCCTGGCTCTTTTATGACTCGTGGACTTCAACTCCCAGAATTCCTGAGCCAGCCATGCTGAGGGGAAAAGGAGAGGTTTCCAAGCTGAGCCATGCTGGCTCAGGAATTCTGGGAGTTGCAGTCCATGAGTCCTAAAAGAGCCAAGGTTGCCTACCCCTAGTCTAGCCTAACAAAGACAAGGGCTAAGGATGACATGATAGCAGACTTCCAATATTTGAGGGCATTGGCATATTCTCCAAAGCACTGGACAGAAGGACAAGAAGTAACAGATGGAAGTGTAATGAAGAGAGGAAAAATTCCTGTCAGTGAGAACAATTAATCAGTGGAACGGCTTGACTCACTAGAGGTTTTTAAGTAGAGATTGCACAGCCATTTGTCCTAAGTGACTTAGGGTCTCTTGAGTAAGAGGTTGGACTAGAAAGCCTCCAGGGTTCTTTCCAACTCTGTTATCCTGTATTGTGTAAGTCCAGGTCTCTGTTCTTGAAAGAAGGGAGGCAGAGTCATCCAAAAAACAATCAGACGGGCTTGCTGATCCCCATTTCATTTTGTTACCTAAAACCTAAATCTTGAGCAGCAGGAATGGCACAATTGAAACCAGGAGCGACTTTGGAAAGCCACCACAGTGTGTCCCAAAAGCAGGAGTTAATCTGAGAATCTGAACTTTAGCCACAAAAAATCTGAGTTCCATGTTTATAGACCCCAGTGGTTCTAACCTTACCTTTTTACTTTTTACAAGCTGCACAGAAGAAATAATCTTATCTCCTTTGAACTGGGTGGATTTTCTTTTCATCAGTCATCCAAGGCCTCTTTAAAGCAATGAGGCAAAGCAAGAACATAAAAGTGAAGTGTGTTTCAAATCTATCACCAATTTTGAACAAGACAGGATTATAAACTCTCCACAGAGGGAAATATTTCAATTAAAGAGCTTTGGTCTGCATTTTATGAAACCGGGAAATATTGCAGTGTAAGTTGCAACATACGATTTAAATGCTAGGAAGAAATATTAGCATGGAAATGCTGTTTTAGGAAGGGGATAAGATGACAGTTTAACTGTTGTGCAGAAGAAGTGGGTGAGTGCAAATGGAATCTGATCTGCATGTTTTTAGTTCAAAATGTAGACAATATAATCATAGGCCTGATGAAAAAAAAAAAATCTTCATCAGGATCCAGTCCAAGCTGGGAATAAACAAAATGGAGACTGCTTTAGAAAGAAGGTTGTAGTTTATTGAATAGCAGAGCCAGACAGAAAGATGGCTCTGGAAAAAACTGACCACATGTAGCAGGGAGTGGTGGGTTTTTATACCTTCTTGGGCTTTTGTTTGGAGTTGTTCCTGTGGCATGAACTTTGACCTGAGTCTGAGTTTGCCTTTCTGGTATTCTGATGGTGGTAAACTTAACAAGATTATCACATTTGCATTTCTGCAGACCTGGTTTCTGTCTGGGGCCCAGAGACTGGGGGTGGTTGGTTGGTTTCTGCCTTTAGAATCCTTTGGGGAAATATATTCTGCCTTTTTAATATTTCCTAAAATATTTCTTTATCTGGATTCTTCCCACAGGCCTAAGATATCTGGGCTTCAAAACTCTGAATGACCACGAAGGGGCAGCAATGGGATACAAAACGGTAACTCCTTGCTATCACCTACTGGCCAATCAAGTTGCTGCAGCCCAAATCTGATAGCTCTGTTTATCCAACTTCTCTCTTTTTTCAGTTATTATTATGATTGATCACAGAATCAGCCAGATGTTTAGACTGGGTTTGGTGTTTTAATTCACATGTTGAGTCCTTCCCAAGGACTCGGCATTGGCAGATTATTGTTTGATGGTGTTAAAGGTATCATAGGATTTAAGCTGTTCCATCTAAAGCTGCTTTTTTTTGCTACTGACAGATGGTCATTTTGTCAATGCCGATGGTTTTCAAGTGGTGCTTCAAATGTTTTGGGAATGCACCCAAGTTATTTATTATTCTTTGCTTTCTTTTGCCAGATTTGTTCTACTTCTATTTGCAAGTTTTTGTATTTTGTGATTTCTTTCTTTCTTTCTTTCTTTCTTTCTTTCTTTCTTTCTTTCTTTCTTTCTTTCTTTCTTTCTTTCTTTCTTTTCTGTATATGAGCCAGTGGTACAGTGGTCGTGGTCAGAATGCAGTACTGCAGGCTACTTCTGCTGCCTGCTAGCTGCCTGCAGTTCAGCAGTTCGATTCTCACCAACTCAAGCTGGACTCAGCCTTCCATCCTTCCGAGGTCGGTAAAATGAGGACCCAGATTGCTGGGAGCAATATGCTGATTCTGTAAACCGCTTAGAGAGGATGGTAAAACACTGTGAAGCGGTATATAAGTATAAGTCCTATTTCTATGTCCAGACATTTTTGACTTTCTTATTAACAATTATTAAGCCTGGGGTGTTGTGTGGCAGGAGCTTAACGATTTAAATTGTAAAGTCCCAAAGCATTTCAATTTCTTCTTTTTTTTTATTATTTTTCTATTTTGTGGCTCCACCAATTCTTGCCTGCAGTCAGATGATATTTCTTGAACCATTTTTGCTACTTGGTTGTGCCAAGTGTGTGATCTTTTTATTATTATTAATAATAATAATTAATTATTATTAAAATGTGTATGCCGCCTGATATCCGTGATATCAGCCGTACCTTTCAAAAAGTAGCCTCAGCCATTAGCCATCACCATGAATTCATGTTCATGTTGAGTGAGACAGTATTTTCATTTATTTTCCTCTTCTGCCTTTCATCTACCATCACTCATTTTCTTTAAACGACTTTAGACAGCTCAGATATTATCAGAAGGAAATTCTTGGTCCGAAGCCTTCTTCACAAAATCCATACTTTCATAAATATTTCTTGTACACTTCCTTTATTGTCTCTTTTCCACTCAGTCTCCTCTCTCTGCTTCAGATTGAGAAAACCAGCTTTTAATTAAAATTATAAACTTAAATAAAGCTTTATTGAAAGAAACATCAAACCACTAAGATATATTAAAAGGCTGCTGGTGAAAGGAAGGAGAGAAAACTGCAAGCCTGATATTACAGATAGAGAGGGGGGGGAGGGGGAGGGAGGGGGAGAGGGAGAAAAGGGGTTGTTGCAATCTATAGTTTCAATCAATGGTAAGTTGCAATAATGGAAAATATAGGTAGCTGAGGGTTTCTCTGAGCTGATTATTTTCCTGCAGATGTTTCATTATCAGGCTGAGGATGATAAGGAACTTGTTAATGAAATATTTTCAGGAAAACAGCTAAGCTCAGAACACAACAATGACAAGATATACAAATGGAAAGAAGTGCCTATTCAAAGTCTGTAAATTTGGATCCAGTGTGCACACCCTTTTTCTATCATCTGAACCCTGGTCAAGACACTTTTGTCAGTTTTGTACCTCTTCCAGACCCAATTCAGTGAGTTCCCTAAAGCCTGGATTTAGGGGAACCGTTGCCCATATTTTGTACCATCACTGAATACCATACGGTGTCATGTTCTTCATATACGTATGTTATAATCACAACAATGCAAAGTAAAAATAGAAGACCAAAAAGAAAAAGCAGAAGGTACATAAAAAAAAGGGGGGGGGGTAGAAAGAGAAGTGGAAAATAAAGGAAAAATAAGAATATATTTCAAAAGTTACATAAAAAAACGACTTCCTCTTTCATCATAAGTATAAACAATTTAGCAACTTATTATCTTCACTACAACAAATGACCTCTTCTTGCCATTTCCCATCTCTTATCTGTAGGCAAATCCATAAAGACGCATCATTTCTTATATGTGAAGCGAACCTGAAAACAAAACGAAACAATTCAGCCAGAGGTCAGTTCTTTATTATTTGCTTCTGGGACATAGGCAGAATCTTGCCAGACTAAACCCTTTCTTGTCCCAGCCTATGGATATATTCTGGGAGATTGAGGCAATGGGTAGCTTTACTCTCTGTCTCCTATCTAGCTCCAGGCTGCGCTGCCTCTTATTTTGCCAGCTCTTTATTCCAGCTCTTGACTGTCAGCTCCACTTTTCACAGAGCTGTCTTTGGGCCACTATGTCTTCTCACAAAATACCCATTGGTGCCATTTTCCAAATCCAAGGACTCTCTTTTATGGAAGAGTTGATACTTCTGGGCCTCCAAGAATATCAAGTTGCTCCTGGAGAATCTGGAACAAATTAGAGTAGAGTAGAGTAGAGTAGAGTAGAGTAGATAGAGTAGAGTAGAGTAGAGTAGAGTACAGTAGAGGTAGAGTGGAGTGGAGTGGAGTGGAATGGAATGGAATGCAATAGAATAGAATAGAATAGAATAGAATAGAATAGAATAGAATAGGGAATAAACTTTGGAATAGAATAGAATAAAATAGAATAGGAATAGGAATGGAATAGAATAGAATAGAATAGAATAGGGAGTAAACTATAGAATAGAATAGAATAGAATAGAATAGGAATAGAATAGAATAGAATAGAATAGAATAGAATAGAATAGAATAGAATAGAATAGAATAGAATAGAATAGGGAGTAAACTATAGAATAGAATAGAATAGAATAGAATAGAATAGAATAGAATAGAATAGAATAGAATAGAATAGAATAGAATAGGGAGTAAACTATAGAATAGAATAGAATAGAATAGAATAGAATGGAATGGAATAGAATAGAATAGAATAGAATAGAATAGAATAGAATAGAATAGAATAGGAATAGGAATAGAATAGAATAGAATAGAATAGAATAGAATAGAATAGAATAGAATAGAATAGAATAGAATAGGAATAGGAATGGAAGAGAAGAGAAGAGAAGAGAGCTGGAAGGGACCTTGGATGTCTTCTAGTCCAGCCCCCTGCTCAAGCAGGAGAACCTATACCATCTCAGACAAGTGACTGTACAGCCTCTTCTTACAAACCTCCAGTGATGGAGCACCCAGGATTTTTGAATACAAGCTGTTCCACTGGTTAATTGTCCTCACTGTTGGGAAGTTTCTTCCTGGCTCAGGAATTCTGGGAGTTGAAGTCCATGAGTCATAAAAGAGCTAAGGTTGCCTACTCCTGACCTAGAGCAAAGTTTGGGATAAGGATCTGACACCTCAATTTAATGCCAACAATTTCTAGAGCTTAGATTATACTATTTTTTGTCTTATTGTATTATTTCTTGCTTCCACTCAGTTTTAATTCTTTGCTCAGATCAAGTGAACGTTAGAACAATTAATCAGTGGAACAACCTGCCTTCAGGATGCTCCAACACTGGAAGTTTTTAAGAAGAGACTGGACAACCATTTGTCTGAAATGGTATAGGGTTTCCTACCTGACCAGGGGGTTGGACTAGATGACCTCCAAGGCCCCTTCTAATTATTATTATCATTATCACCATCATCATCATTATTATTATTTTCTGAATAGGTTATAGTGGCAAACATATAATCTGCATCATTTATTTATTTATTTATTTTTAAAAAGCTAAATCTCTCTTTTTTTTCTCTTTTAGCTGTTTACAATTCATTCTACCCAGTGGGGTAATTATAGGCTCCGTTTTACCAATGTATGAAACTGCCACTGACGCAGCTTGCTGGAAAAAAAAAATAATCAAGAGGTTTTTTTTTTGGTGCCAAGAGAGGTGAAGCAGGATTTTTTTATTCAGTTCCAGGAGAGAAGGGAAATGTTGAACATCCAGTTGATGAAGGGCATGACCTATGTCAAGAAATTGTTTCAGTACAGATATGGTCTGTTGACATCTAACTTCTATCTCCCTCTAAAACTCTACTTTTTTTGCTTCGTTTAAATAATAAAGATGGGATTTCCCTTTCTGCCCCCCCCATTGCTTCCCAACTGCTGATTGTGCTTCTCCAGCCAGTCATATCACAAGTAGAATGACTACTTAGACCAGGGGTCTTTAAACTTGGTCCTTTTATGACTTGTGGACTTCAACTCCCAGAATTCCTCAGCCAGTTTGCCCATAAAGGGGCCACGTTTGAAGATCCCTGACTTAGACTCTTTTAATGCTACTACATCTGGCGTCAAGTCCTTAGCAGCAAGATTCCCACGAGTCTTCTTTAACCAGATTTATTGAAAGGGAAAGAGATAAGGCTACAGAAATGCACCTACACTGCAATATGTACTTGTTGAATTTATTTCTATGTTTGTCAGAACAGAGATTTATTCATCATCTTACTAATCACCCACTGCTAAGGGCCTGGAAAGTTGCTCCCTGTTTCTGTTTTTTCTTTTTTCCAAAGGGAAAATGCATATTTTGGCACCTATAATGGTGCTGGAGAAGACTCCTGCAAGTCCCTTGGACTGCAAGGCAATCAAACCGGTCAGTCCTAGAAGAGATCAACCCCGACTGCTCTTTAGAAGGCAAGATGCTGAAGTTGAAACTCAAATACTTTGGCCACCTAATGAGAAGGAAGGTCTCACTGGAGAAGAGCCTAATGCTGGGAAAGATTGAGGGCAATAGAAGAAGGGGACGACAGAGAAGGAGGTGGCTGGATGGAGTCACTGAAGCATTAGGCATGAGCTTAAATGGATTCCAGAAGATGGTAGAGGACAGGAAGACCTGGAGGAACGTTGTCCATGGGGTCGCGATGGATTGGACACGACTTCGTAATTAACAACAACAACAACAATAGTTTGCAAATCATCATCACCTTTCCCAGTCCCTGAGAAGCCCATTACATCTGCAAAATATTAGGCAAACAATATTTTGAAAGCAGCAATGAATCTGAGTTTTCAGTACCTCTTTGGGCTGCTTAACAGTTGTTTGCATGTTTGCAGCCCATATCTAAATAATTCTATCAGTTATGGCAGACTGCTCAAAGTTCTTCCTCCCTCATGGGGCTATTCCTGAACATTTAAATATAATTTATTGTACATTGAGTGAGTGTTGTATCGGTATGGCATATCTATGTGGCAATTAAACAGCCCATAAGTGGAACAAATAAACAAATAAATAATTGTCCCAGTACCCATAACAATTAATTCCAGCTAGCTAGAGACATGGGGAAACTTATTTCTAGCTATCTTTTAATTGTTAAGTTCTTCCGAGCATGGCAAAGTTTCTTTCAGGCACTGATAATGTCATCTTGTCAGAGCAAAAACCATACAAGTTAAAAAACATTTTAAGTCCTACTACTTGCTGTTGGGAAGACTCAGCAAATTCTTAATTGTTTCTTCATCAACACCAGCAGAGTTTAAAGTCCAAAGTTTAGCTAGAACACATCTGTGCATGCTTATTGTTTTCAGGAGCTTCTAAACCAGAGGTCTTCAAACTTGGCCCTTTTATGACTTGTGGACTTCAACTCCCAGAATTCCTCCACCAGCGTGCCTGGTGGAGGAATTCTGGGAGTCGAAGTCCACAGGTCATAAAAGGGCCAAATTGAAAGACTCTTGTTCCAGACCGATGCTGTGTAATAATCTTATGATTGCATATGAATCATCTAATTACATTTTTTTTCCTTTTTATGACCCTGAACTCCTGCGAGTCCCCTGGACTGCAAGGCGATCAAACCGGTCAGTCCTAGAGGAGATCAACCCTGACTGCTCTTTAGAAGGCCAGGTCCTGAAGTTAAAACTCAAGTACTTTGGCCACCTAATGAGAAGGAAGGACTCACTGGAGAAGAGTCTAATGCTGGGAAAGATTGAGGGCAATAGAAGAAGGGGACAACAGAGAAGGAGGTGGCTGGATAGAGTCACTAAAGCACTAGGTGTGAGTTTAAATGGACTCCAGAAGATGGTAGAGGACAGGAAGGCCTGGAGGAACGTTGTCCATGGGGTCGCGATGGGTTGGGCATGACTTTGCAACTAATAACAACAACAACAACAACAATCTCTTTATTCAGGGTGGAGTCTGGGCAACTAAGTGGAGCTGAGTGTTTACTGGCCAGATGCCCTTCGCAATGCTACAAAGTTATTTTCTCTTTGCATCCTGATAGACAAACATCTGCCACTGCCTAGGATTGAACTCTCAACCTTCCAAGTGGGAGGTGACATCTTCACCTCTAGGCCACCACGAGGCTCAGGTAATTACATATTTAATCCCTCATAAATAACCCCAAAATAACAGTGACTATAGTGGTATAGCCTTCCAGAAGAATTTGGGATCGAGTTGGGTGGGGTTGGGGGGGGGAAACAGAAATCTTAATGTACAAAGATTTGTACAAGATAGATGGTTGCAGTCATCATGAGATTACGTTTGGTGGCCATTGAAGGAAACCAGCTACCTACTTGAGTTGGAAGGACTTGTCATCAGCAAAGTTAAATTATAACGTTATGTGGCTACTGCTGATTCTTTGGTTCTCTGAACAGGCAGAAAGAAATCTAGAGTCTGGAATAAATAGTAAATTTGTGTTGAATCAATGGACCCTGGTAATGTTGCATCAGAGGCTCATTCAGAGCAAGTCAAAATTGCTTTCTACAGCCACTGTGTGTGTGTGTGTGTGTGTGTGAAGAGATCAGCCAGGTGTGGAGTTCAGATTTGTGACCTTCGGGTGTTCATGCAGCATAAACACTGGCAGATTGCACTGCTGAAGAAAGTTCTTTGTCCTGGAAATGGAAATAGATTATCTTGTCCTCAATGACAAAATACATCATTTTCCCCCTTTCTTTTCTTTTATAATCCATTGTGTATATTTGTCTAGAACAGTGGTTCTCAACCACTGGGGGTCGAACGACCATTTCACAGGGGTCGCCAAACAATGCAGTCCACCATTTTTTCCCCCTTTTCCTTAGCTGTGCTACTCCCTTTTATTCTACTGGCTTTTGAAAGCCAATAGAATAGACTCTCTTGAATAGAGTCTAATTCTATTGGCTTTCAAAAGCCAATAGGAATTGTCCAGGCTGTCTCCGCCCTGCTGAGCCCGCCAAAAGTCCCATTCTGCAAACGGTGCTGCACCGGTTGAGTACTCCTCGACTTACGACCAGTTGAGTAGTCCTCGACTTACGACCGGTTGGGGGTTGCAGCATTAAAAAGGTTGAGAACCACTGGTCTAGAAAATGCACATGTTGTAGAGCAGAGTTGCAATACAGCTAGAAACTATATGGGGTTTGTTTGTCTTCCAGTCAGGCTCTTCCTGGGCATAATGTTGTTCTGAGTCTTCCTCCAGCTTGGGAAAAGAGCTAAGACTCCAGTGATGAAGCACCTACAATTTCTGGAGGCAAGCTGTTCCACTGGTTAAGTGACTCACTGTTAGGAATTTTCTCCTTAATTCCAGGTTGCTTCTCTCTTTGATCAGTTTCCAACCATTGTTTCTTGTCCTGCCTTCTGGTATTTTGGAGAATAATTTGACCCCCTCTTCTTTGTGTCAGCCCCTCAACTACTGAAATACTGCTATCATGTCACTCCTATTTCTTCTTTTCTTTAGACTAGCCAGAGCCAAGTTCCACGGCCATTCTTCGTAGGTTTTAGTCTCCGGGCCTTTGGTCATCTTAGTTGCTCTTCTCTGATTTTTTTCCAAACTCTCAACATCTTTTTTGTGATGTGGGAAATAAAACTGGACTCAGGTGTGGCCTTACTAGGGCTTTATAAAGCGGTACTAATACTTTGCGTGATCTTGATTCTATGCCTCTGTTTACACAACCCAGGATTGTATTAGCTTTTTTGGCTGCTGCTGCACCCTGCTGGCTCATGTTTAAGTGATTGTCCACTAGGACTCCAAGGTCCCTCTCACAGTTATTGTTTTTAAGCCAGGTCTCACCCAATCTTTATTTGTGCCTTTGGTTTTTCCTGCCTAACATTGGATGCATTTCACTGTGTGTGTCATTGGAGCGGTGGTGTCAGCAAATGTATTGATGTTGACAACTGCACAGACCTCCTTGGCAGGTTGCATGGAGCCCATGGACCATATGAAGTGCAGGCTAGCATTACAATAGGTTCCCTACCTGAAAGTGGACTTAAGTCTAAGTCTTTGGTCCTTGTCCACCTTGTCCTACTCTTTGATCCTGGTCCAACATTTTAAGAGTGTTGCAAGGCATAATGTATATATTTACCCCCTTTAGCTCTCATTGTTCTGAATTCTGGAAGGGTTTCCCGTTGCTTGCTGTAGAGTTGCCTTGGATTGGTGTGAACATCCCTACAACTTAGAAATAGAAACAGCACAAGTTGCCTATACACTCTACAATTCCTCTGAGTCTTTCATTAGTTGAAAAAAATAATAATTGTATAGCATGCCTCCCCAACAATCCCTCTTATGGTGGAAATTTACAGCGTAAATTTACAGAGTAAATTTCCTATCAATGTGAAGAGAGTCCAAACACTGTCTGTTCTTTGTCTCACTTTCCTCCCTAAGCACATGAAAAGCAATAGCAAATCCATTTGGCTTGAAATTCACATATCTTTTAGCACTTAGGTTGCCCTATGGGCCTTTAGGGAACTCTTGATAAAAAAAAGGCTGAGTTTAAACAAAATGCTGAATATTTTACTTAGCTCTTTCAAGATAGCACTAGAAGTGGCCTTAAATACCATTAAAAAAACTGAACTAGCAAGATAAAGCTTGTTTGCTACAAAAAAACCTAGTTATTTATCATGTCTACAAAAGCTTGAGTCTTCTTCTTTTTTTGCAAAAGGGTCATAAACTTTCAGGTAGCCATGCATTCTGGGAGACGATATCATGCTGAACCATACAGCAGCAAACTCTTTCAACAGCAGATTACAAAATAACACAAGCAAAATCTTTTCTGGGTGAAATTTACTTGGTCAAAGTGTGCTTTTAATGGAGAGAAGGCTCAGAGTTCAGTCCCATCCATCTTTCATGTGGAGCTGAAGATAAGAGACACTTCCTTGTAATAGTCTCAGCCTTAGAACCTTCTGCTTCCATGCCAATCTTTTGCATCTACATGTTTAGCTGAAAGTTAGTGATGACTATTTTATTTACTCATGCTGCAGAACACTGTTTATCATGCTCCAACTCCTATCCAAACCAAAACACCACTGCACCTTCTTGAAGTTCAGTTCTGAGCATCTTAAGCCTTCTTCAATGAACAGCCCTCTCTAAGTGGTTTACAGAGTCAGCAGATGGCCCTCAACAATCTGGATTCTTATTTTACAGACCTCAGAAGGATGGAAGATTGAGTCAACCCAGTGCCCGTTAGGATCGAACTCCTGACTGTGGGCAGAGTTAGCCAGCAATACTGCATTCTAATCACTGTGCATAGCACAGCAACATTGCATAGCAACATTGCTTTCTCTTGTAATAATTCCCCCAACCAAATTCATGTCCAAGTCATGCAAAAGTATTTTTCCCCTTAAGTTATCCTTGCACAAGCGAAGATGTTTTCAAACTGTGCAGCTAATAAATAGCTGAATTGTATTCTCTCCTCGACTCAGTTGAAATGTACCTGGACAATAAATAATGTTGGGGGGGGGGGGGGAAATCCCAATTTTTATCTTGTTGAAATCACACTCTGACTTTGTATAAAAGGCTACATTTGTGGTCTGGAAGGAAGCCATTGCAGCTGGTTACTCCTATTAAACTGGCCAGCATGCTCTCAATGAGATTGACATACAAATGACCACAGCCTCTCATTGTCTCCAAAGCACGGACCACCCTCATGGAAACTGGCCATGCTTTAACCAACACTTTTCTCTCAAAACCTTTCATCCATCACATCTGCTAATGTCTGATATGCCCTCTCAAAATGTGCGAAAAAAAACATTATAAAATGGCAAAGCACCTATGGGATGCTTGCCAGCAACTCACAGATGACAATGCCATTAAATGTTGACGGGTATCTGAAAAGATGTTTGTTTTTCAGCTGTAGTTTATTTTTTTTTCCATTTTGATTAACTAAGAAAGCAACAGGACTGTTTAAACTGTGAATAAAAAAAATATCTGGCTTTGTAAATATTGTTGATGGGATGAAAAAAAGCCCACCATATTTCTAGGTTGCCATGGGGAAAAGAAAGGGGAAAAAAATATCTTACATACAGAGTAATTATCAATCCCAAAAAATGGGTTCATCTATGCAGGAAATTTGAAACATTGTTCTCAATTCCTGTTGGCTTCATTGACCTTTAAAGTCATAATAGCAGTCAAAAGGTTTATTCTGCTTGTATCTTGTGCGGTTCTTGATCTCTGATTGGTTGGGATCCCTCTGAAAAGTAGAAAGAAGATTTAGTTTGGGAAAGAGTAGTAATATTGAAGTAGCAGCAAAGAATCAGTGAGCTGGAGAAAAAAGTGTCCTAAAAGAAATGGTCAAGAAGGCCAAACTTTCTGGGAACTATTTTGCCCTGTCTTAAAAATAGAGCTTTAACCTAGAACTCAACACAACACATTTGTTATTGTCAGCAAAAGAAAAGCAGAAGACTTACAAGAAGTGGAGACATTCTTTGCAAAATATATTTGTTCTTGTCTTGACTTGCTTCTACCAAAAGAAAGAGTGTTGAGAGCTAGGTTAGTATCAGGTTCCAGCTGAGAAGCCAACAAAGCAAAACACCAGAGACATTGCATTCTCTAATGTAAATTTTATTAGGCATTAGCAAACCGGTAAGATAGAAAGAAAGCTAGTTCTGATAATATGGCAGGAAACAGATAATTAAAAGAGTTAAACTTTCCTCCCGTCTCTGACAGTTCAGGTCACATTGTCCAATAAATCTTCCAGCAATTGTTATGAGCAGAAACTTCAGTTGCAAAAACAACTCTTCAACAGCTTCGGCTGTCACATTGATAAGGAACATCTGTGAATCCCCCATAACTATAGACAAGCTAGAAGTATTACAATGGTCCTAAAGACAGTAGATTTTGTAGCTTGACAATGGGATCCTATCACAGCTTTCTCTTCTCTTGTAATCAGTTCTAATTCTATCAGTTCTGGATGGCATTTAGAGGATTTACAGTGGTATAATAAGGAATTTCCCCCTTTTTCTGTAACTTTTGTACAATACAAAGTTTAATTCCAATGTCAGTAATCTGAGGGAAAGATGATAGTGCAGGCAGAATATATTAGCTGAGCTGTTTTCTCAGCTCCTCTACAGTATGTGCACATTCAAGGATTCAGTAATCTAAGTGTGTTTATATCCAATGGAACAATGTCCTAGAAAGTTAGGGCTGAATGGGTAATGGCTTCCTAGTGGACATAAAGGATCAATAAAAATAAAAACTAATGAAGAGCTAATTCCTAAAGCTCTACCACCCAGCAGCTGGTTGAAGGGAAAGTAGAATATAAAAAAGCTGTATCAGTTGCCAGAGGATTAAGGCCAATGTGTGAAGTTGAATGAACCCTGGGAAGAAAGAAGAAATATTTGGGGGCAGGAGCTCAAGGAAAGGAAAAACTAATTACTGTGACTATCAGGAGGCTAATAGGAAGCAATGGAGTTTGAAGATAAAGTCACATTACAGCAAACTGGGCCAAGGTCTTCTAATGGCCCTGTAGAAGAACGTCTGTTGAAGTCACCATGAGGCCAAGCTCTATGGGGATCCCAGTTTGCCTGGTCCCAGGAGAAGAAAAGTTTAGTGTACTAAGAGAAGAAAAGGAAGGAAATCTGACTTTTGCTTTAAGTAGGTCTTGGTCCATTTTCAAGCAGTTTGATTCATTTTCTTTCTGTCTGTCTCCTAAACCCATTCATTTTTTTTTTTTTTGCCATAGTAATGAAGATGTTTTACACATTTCCATGCCTTCTTCCATTTCAAGTTCTTGTTCACTGTAACTCTTCAAAGACTAGAATTTCACATGGCTATCCCATATTTTGTAAAACTGCAGAGATAATTGTAATTTACATTGCAAAATCCACCACGTATTTATTTGTACTTTTTCGATGTCTTATAACTGGATGAGTAGACGGTCTTCGTGGATCCCTACGTGGTGCAGAATGAAATGGTGGATGTGGTTGATTAATAGAATCAATTGACACACTGAGAAGTTATAAGGTCCTGTAATGAAATGGTTGATGTGGTTGATTAATAGAATCAATTGACACACTGAGAAGTTATAAGGTCCTGTATATATATTAAAAGAATCACAGAGAAAAATTAGATTATTTCATCCCCTGGTTTGTTAAATTTTCCTACCCTTGAAAAAAAAACACGTTTTTACTATGTACAGATAGTAGATAGTACTATCTTGCTCCAAATGGCATTCATTTGTTGCATTCCCTCCTAACTCCACAGTTAGTTGGAATAGGCTGAACTGGTAACTAGTCACTGGTCCAAAGTTCTTCAGAAAAATTCCAGAGCTGAGGATAAATCTAAATGTTGGTCTTTCTATTGTTAGTCCACTACCCTAATCAATGAACTCAAGTGACTGTTTTGAATCCATAGGCAGAGCCTGTCGGTGACTTCAAACAACTGCCATTGAAGAATACTATCTTCAGAGAATTTGACGCTAAAACCTCATAGATGGATCTTTCATGCACACAGATTTTCTCTAGCTCTTAGAGTCATCAATGAAGTATCGGATTGTGGTCCACGAAAGAATTAATCAATAGATATAATGTTCCCTGGTGATATGGTAACTAAAAGAAAAGGCAGGCAACTTTTACTGCCTCAAACAAGGGGTGTCCATTCTGCATTCTTCCCTGGATTTTATGATCCAAGGCTTTTGATTTTGACTCCCAGCTCCTCTCTCAATAAAATCTCCCTCTGTGTCCCAGGAAGGATTTATGAGAAATTTTATTTCATCGGCTAAGTCATGATGAAATGTTTAGATGCTTAGATGTTTAGGTGGCTAAGCCATACAATTTTTATCTGTTTGAATTGCTGCAAAATAATCTTATTTTAAAGTGAAATCGGTCAAAAAGCAGGAGGTTTAAATTTTGTGCTAATTGTTCAGGGTTAAAAAATAATACATGACTTGCCTCCAATAGTTATCAGATTTTTTTTCTTTGAGGAGGCATGAAGAGAATTGCACCAACAGTCTACTAGAAGCACCAACGTTTGTTCAATAGGGCAATATTGCTTTCTTGAACTTTGACTTTTCTATGAACAGAGCCAACTTGTTTCTTCAGAACTTCTTTTAGGGCCCCTCAAACAACCTAAAGCTTCACATTCTAGCTCAAAATGAAAAAAACAACTGTCAAAGAAACATCCTTCAGCAATTTGTACAGCCCTATTGAACTCAATCTAGAGTTCAACAGATCCCAGACTTGGAGACAGCAGGAGAAAAAACAGATGACACTGAAATTCCACTATCTCCTGCATTTTAGTGCTAGCTAATGTGATGTTGGAAAGAAAAAATGAAGGCTGAATGAATCTTAACCATTAAACTATGGCAATGTGTGCAGAACATAAAACTGAGGTTTCAGGGTATCCTACTAATACTAATAGAAAAGAAGTAAACAATATCCCAATCAAGGAATTCAAACAAACAAGCTAACAATAGACCACAGCCTAATCAAGAAACTACCAAGAACACTCCCCCCAACACTGACAGAGCAAACCAGTAGTATATAAACAAAGACAAAATCCTGACTCCCTTCTAGCACTGATGATGTTACCTAGTTGGGTCATGAAAAGTCTACAAGAAAACAACCAAGTCCAGAGAGCATCAAGAATCCTACTATTCTAATACTAAAAGTAACTTTTAGAGAAATGGGTTTAGGGACTATTCCCCAAAGAAGCAAGGGGAATACTGAGGCAGAAGACATTCAAATACTCTGAGGAAGGCTTACGTACAGCATAAACTGCTGCAATATACTTTGGTAGAGGAACAGGAATGGCTGGGAAACAGTAAGCTTGATTCTCAAATGAGAATTAGTCTTCTGCCTGATCTACTGCTTAGAATAATTCATATTCTGTTTTGATGTTTTCTAGAACATATTTCTATCTGCTTTTAGATTATTTTAAACAAATTATCTGTCTGTCTATCTATCTATCTATCTATCTATCTATCTATCTATCTATCTATCTATCTATCTATCTATCTATCTATCTACTATTGATCTATCACCTGTCTGTATGTCGTCTGTCTGTCTATCTATCTATCTATCTATCTATCTATCTATCTATCTATCTATCTATCTATCTATCTATCTGTCTATTTATCTATATCTATCTATCTATCTATCTATCTATCTATCTATCTATCTATCTATCTATCATCTATTATCTATCTGTCTATCTATCTATCTATCTATCTATCTATCTATCTATCTATCTACTATTGATCTATAATCTATCTATCTATCTATCTATCTATCTATCTATCTATCTATCTATCTATCTATTATCTGTCTATCTATCTATCTATCTATCTATCTATCTATCTATCTACTATCGTTCTATCATCTATCAATATAGAAACTATTGATCTATCTGTCTGTCTGTCGTCTATCTATCTATCTATCTATCTATCTATCTATCTACTATCGATCTATCATCTATCAATATAGAAACTATTGATCGATCATCTGTCTGTCTGCCTGTTGTCTGTCTGTCTGTCTGTCTGTCTGTCTGTCTGTCTATCTATCTATCTATCTATCTATCTATCTATCTATCTATCTATCTATCTATCATCTATCAATATAGAAACTGCCCATTCTCACTCACATTCTTCAAAAGGATTTCTCAGTTGAGTGGCATATAATTACTGCAAGGGAGATACCAGGAGCTATGTAACTTTGAATATGCCAATAAAGTTGAGTTTAGTTTGTCAGAAAGAAAAAAAAAATAGATGGATTTCAAGGCTTAAATGGGAAGGCTTGCTCCATTATGAATAAGATGTTATTTCAATGAATAAAAATATTTGGAAACAGGCTGCCTCAACATGTGTAAACCGCTGTTAAACTGACATCATTAGGCTGGTTGATATTAATAATTAAAAAAAAACAGCTTTTAGTTTTGTCTATGTTAAAGTAGCATGATTATGGCTGCAATCTTCCTGAGTGATGCAGTTCCCCATAAGGGAGCAAATACTATACTCTAAATAAGGAACCGTAATTTCCCTAAATCACATATTTTCAATACTTTCATAATGAATATTTCATTTAATTTATTAAATTTTTATGCCACCCGACTCCCAGCACTTCTGGGTGGTTTACAAATTGTATCTCTCTTTTGTTATAGAGAAAATGGATCTGCATTACACCCCTCCTCCCTCCCCCCCATTGGCAAAAGACATAAAAGCAAATGTTGCTTAACAGCATCCAATTCCTTCAGCTGCACTGGCACCCCTTAGCTGACTTTATTACCCTTAAACATTACAAGTGGTGCCATTTTTGGTTCTGAATCTAATATATATATATATATATATATATATATATATATATATATATATATATATATATATATATATATATCGGGTAAACCACATTGCCCCATGGAATACCTTTTTTAGCTTTGGTATGGGTTATCACCAACAAGGAATTTAAAGTCCACGATGAGACAGATCTCCCAAATAATGTTGGATGTTCTATAATTTGCCTGCTTGGGATTTATGAAATAGTTCTGCTGTCAAGATAGTTGTGACTGTGAGAACATAAAATTGGACGTGATTTTCCTTTGGCGGTATTACTGCAACACTGCTATACAGTATAACCGTGAAATTTGAGGTTGATTTGAAATTTGCTTTATGAGATTGAAATATTACATTTTTAGAAGATTCACATACCTGAAATTTTCTACACTTCGGAATCTGAAAAACCAGAATGAGTATTTAGGTCAAGGCTTTTCAATCAATGGTACGGGTACCACCTGTGGTACATTGGCACCTGGCAAGTGGTACGCGACCATCCTTGAAAAGTGGTAGTGGGGGAGGGGAATGAGCTGAACGGGTGGCAGCACCACACAAGCCTGAGCGAGAGATGGCTGGAGCTGCAGGGCTGTCAGGGCTCAGTGGAAGCACCAGGATCGGAGCTTCTTTGGGGCTGTCAGGGCTCAGCGGAAGCACCAGAATCAGCGCCAGGCTCCAGCTGGAGCTTGGTGCTGATCCTGATGCTTCTGCTGAGCCCAGAAGAAGTGCTGATCAGCCGGAATGTTGCAGCATCTCCAGGGTCTTGTGATTTATATTCAGATGCTTGGCAATTGATTCATATATATGACGGTCACAGTGTCCCAGGGTCATGTGAAGTGACCAAAACCTGCTGCAACCACCCAGCAGATGGGGGGAATAAAAACCAAACACCCCCCACCCCACTCCCTCTGCCAATCCTCAAAAGAAAATGCTCACAACAATAAAAACCTCGGACAGGAGGAAGAGTGCTGCTGGGCGGGCAGGCAGTTGTCTTGCTTGGCTGTGGCTTGGGGGGCACTTTTTTCAGTGCCATTATAACTTCGAAGAGTCACTAAGTGAACTGTTGTAAGTTAAGGACTACTTGTACTTCATCACTTTTTTCATTTTTTTTTTTTGGGGGGGGGTCATCAAGTTTTTAACACCTTGCTAGGTGACGGGTGGTACTCGGATATTGCCATATCCTAAAAGTGGTACAGTGGGTGAAAAGGTTGAAAAGCCCTGATATAGGTCAAGGGTCTTCAAACTTGGCCCTTTTATGACTTGTGGACTTCAACTCCCAGAATTCCTCAGCCAGCGTGCCTGGCTGAGGAATTCTGGGAGTTGAAGTCCACAAGTCATAAAAGGGCCAGGTTTGAAGACCCCTGATCTAGATGAAATGGGCTTGATACTAAGCACGAACTATTTCTTATCTCCTGCAAGAAGATCAAAGACTTTAATAGATTATCATTAATCTACCTACTGTTTTTGTACTAGGGAAGGCTTTTCATTGTACTTAATAATTAGATTTCTAGCTTAATTTTCCATTTTTTATTTAATTCTTTAATGTGTCAAAGGGGGAAGTGTGGTGTCTCACGTGGTTAAGACACTAATCTGACAACCAGGAGACCTGATTGCTGCCACATGGTGTGGTGAGCTCCTATCACTTGCTTCAGCTCTTTCTGACCCACAAGTTTGAAAGTGGGCATCCATTGAGTAGATAGATGGGTGGGCAACTTAATGGGGACATGAAAGGAGTTGGTGGGCAACTTAATAAAGACATGAAAGGAGTTCTCAACTGGACACTCCCCAGGCAACAGTGATATCAACGGTTGATCCTTTTTATCACAGAAGATCTTTGGTGCTTCTGACATGGAAGTATAGTATAGTGCAGGGGTAGGCAACCTTGGCTCTTTTATGACTCATGGACTTCAACTCCCAGAATTCCTGAGCCAGCAATGCTGAGGGGAAAGGGAAAGGTTTCCAAGCTGAGCCATGCTGGCTCAGGAATTCTGGGAATTGAAGTCCACGAGTCATAAAAGAGCCAAGGTTGCCTGCGCCTGGTATAGTGTAATTTGTCAAGAGTACTTTGAACATTGTTTCTGATTATTAAGGCACTAGCTACCTTGCCTTCTTTGACATTAATACCACATCTGATTAACTTACTGACCTGCTGATCTGACTTTGCTCTACATCTTGTACAGATTGGACAACATTTGTTGGAATTGCTTATGAGGATATTTTTTTGTTTTTATGTCTTCCATTTTGCAACTCACATCTGTCTTGAGTTTCTTACTTGTCATTGCCCTGAATTCATTAAATCTTTTCTGAAGTGCAAGATACCCATGCTATTACATCAGAAGCATGGCTGCCCATGGAGGTGCTCAGTGTGAATGATTAATAGAAATATTTGTTCATATTATTGGTTTATCAGACATAAAGAGACAACATAGGAAAGCCCTCAAAATGACTATGAGCCTTGTGGAAGGGACCTTCCATTAGTTTCTACATCTCTACAATTTACTACTTTTGGACAGGATGCTTTATTCAGTCAAATTGACCAATAGCTATTGGTGAGAATGGCACGCATCTCGGTCTCTTGCCAATGGCCAAGTGGGGAAAAATATATCACACAGCTGCATGTATCCATAGAAGAAAGAGATTGAAAGAGAAGCAAGGGAAGATTATAGTCATTTCCAAGTTGTAAGCTATGATTTTGTTCAGAAACTGATTTTCCAAATGCCAGTCATCAGATACTGAAGTCATCAGTTGACCTGGTGCCTTATAATCAAAGATCTTTCTTTCTTTCTTTTTTTCTTCCTTCCTTCCTTCCTTCCTTCCTTCCTTCCTTCCTTCCCTCCCTCCCTTGTTCCTTCCTTCCTTCCTTCCTTCCTTTCTTCCTTCCTTTCTTTCTTTCCTCCTTTCTTTCTTTCTTTCTTTCTTTCTTTCTTTCTTTCTTTCTTTTTTTTCTTTTTGAAGAGAGGGCTGTCTTCAGATTTAGAAGAAACAAAAATATTGCTCAATCATTCCCACACTTCTGATTTGCTCTGACTTCTTCGTGTGCATCTGAGTGGGATTGTGTGTGTGTTTATAATGTTCTAAAGCTCTATCTCTTTTATATGCAATGTCTGTAAACTGAAATTAGAAATTACATACACAAACTACATACACTTATAATGCTGATGTTTTTCACTGAGATTTGAAATATATAATAATAACATAGATATTAATAGAAGTGGTTTTGGGGAAAAAAGATGTGTTGTACTGATTATCTAAGAGAAAAAAATTTTTTTAGCATAATTATCTAACTTTCTTTTTGTATTGTCTAATAAAATATCCACAGAGTGGACATCCAGTTATTTTAAAAGCATACAACTGCAAACACCAGGGGCCAGGGTTCCTGAAGAGATCAGATTTATAAGCAAATACAATATTCAGAAGTAACTGACAGATTGGTGAGTCCCTAACGTAGCAATATCTGATCCCTGCCTTGACTATTCAAGTATATTTGATTTGGTAGAGATCTCAGAGATTGAAAATTGGCGATGCTAAGTGCTCCTCTGAAAACTTATGTTAAAAAGTTTGCCTCAGGTGAACAAATGGATTAATTATAGTTTTTTTTAAAGGGACCTGCAACATAACATGAGAGTGATGTGATGTAATTTTAATGATGAAAGATTACTGACGTTGAGAGCCTGGGAAATCAGAAATGTTCTGAAAAGTGTCTATAGGAAGCAACTCAAACCAATGCCTTTAAGAGAAATAATTGAATGGTTGAAAGAAGAGCTTTATATTGTTAGTGGTGTTCATATATTCTGTATAAACAATAAATGAAACAATCCTATTTCCGGCATGTACAATTACAATGTGCTGAAGGGTGATTACTGTCTAGAACATCAAACCTGTTGACTGACAGCTAAGAGTTTCTGTAATAGACTTGACTCCTGGGCATACAGTAAGTTGGCTGCATATGAATCTGCTAGATCTGTGATGGCGAACCTATGGCATGGTTCCAAGAGGCAGCACTCAGAGCCCTCTCTGTGCGCATGTGCGCCATCGCCCCAGTCCTAGGCCTTCAGCTGGGTTTTATAAAACATTTTTGCTTTAGGCCTCTGCCGCTGTGTGCAAAAAAAAAAAAGGTTCAATCAATCAATCAATTTCAACTTCTTGGGAAAAAAAGATCTTGCAAAGTTGTAATTGATTGGTTGAACTTTTCAGTCCCATCCTGTCTGCCATTACCACCGCAGCCCCACCCACCCAATGGCCACACCCACTCAATGGGCCATGCCCACCAGGCACCCAACAATACATAAGTGGGTTTTGGGTTGCAGTTTGGGCACTCAGTCTCTAAAAGATTTGCCATCACTGTGCTAGATGACCTCTTTCCAAATATCAGGTTGTTTCTCAGCTAAAGATCAAGAAGCTACTCACAAAAGAGAAAGAATTCCAGGACAGCCCTCTGCCAATCATATCTATTTTGTATAAGGATCTCTCTCTCTCTCTCTCACCCACACCTCATACCTGCTCCCAGAAAGAGTAGACCCAGGAATATTTTTGATTTCACCAATTACTATCCATGTGAACCAATGTCAACTGTGAGAATTCAGCTTCCAACAGCTATCTTGGGCATAAAATAGAGCTATACAATCTGAATTTGAATGTCAACATGGGAGACCAACATACATCAAGTATTTCTCCTAAACACCTTAAACCAGGGGTGTCAAACTCAATTTCATTGAGGGCCGCATCAGCATTGGGGTTGCCCTCAGGGGGTCGGGTGGGTGTGGCCAGGGTGGGTGTGGCCTACTGGGTGGGCATGAATGGAGTGGGTGTGCTCTACTGGGTGGGTGTGGCCAGCTCTACATCGTTTGCGTCAAGGGTGCCTGTGGGGGCCTGGGCAGGAGTGGGATAGATCTGAGGGTCTCTGGCAGAAGCGGGTGGGACCAGGGTAAGTGCCAAGGCATGGTTCACTGGAGGAGCCTCACTGTTCCTCTCAGGCCATGCGGGGGGGGGGCTTATGGAGCTAAGACTGAATGCGTTTCAGCATAGATGGCCACCACAAAATTGTACATTGGCTCCCAGCTGGCCTGGGCCAGGGCCAAGGCAGAGGGGGCTGTTCCCTCACTGTTTCCAGGATGGCTTCGTGGGCCACATGAAACCACTTCACGGGCTGCATCCAGCCCCTGGGTCTTGTGTTTGACATGTCTGCCTTAAACCATGTGTGGCTTATCCTGTGGGACATCAAGAGGGTAGCCTATGGGCAAGAAAAATATAAAAGGGCTGCTATTTTGTCCTACAAAGACCTCCATTTTGGCTCTTCTTTACAAGTTGTTGCACAGCCACAGCAGTCAATGGTGGAGTCCTAAATGTTTAGAGTGGAGATAAGCAATATTAATTTGTCTTAATCTGGGCTTTGATGCTGTAGGTGAATTGCACCAAGAAAACATCTTTGATAGATGTACAGTAAAACGTTCATGCTTTGAGGTGCAGCTGGTTTTGCTATTTGTTTTATAAGAAGTTTACTAGATTCTGCAAACAGTGTCTGTTTCTGTGTGCTGTTTTCATTACAGAAGACAGAGACTGAGAGAGACAAAGGAAAAAATTAGTTTACAAGCTTCGTCGCAGATCCTAGTCCTTCCTTAAAAGGTGACCTCCAGAATGTTGCAAAGAAATTATTTTTGATAAAGTTGCTACACAAAGTGCATATCAAACACTTGCTCTCTTTTTCTGGATAAAGGAAAATTGCAAACACAAGACACATAAAGCTGCTTTGGGAGTGACAGTCATACTAATAGAAGTGTCTCTTTTTGGGAGAAATTGTTTTTCTAATATTTTTTTTAAAAAAATTGTTATTGCAACACCTCTCAAAGCAACCAACTGTTGTGAAAGAACATTGGACTTTAGGAAAATTACGACTTTTGTTTTGAAATATTCCAAAGGAAATCTGAGAAAAGACATTTCAGAAGAATGTGGACATGTTTTAAAAGCATACAGCTGATAACAGTAAGTCACTTACATATTATAAGTTATCTGATTTGAATAGTTTCATATGATCTCATTAGAATGATTCAATCAGTCTGGCTCATTCTTTCAATCTAATCTGATGATTGGAATAGATCTGGGAAATTTCACTGATTTGATTTTCAAAACTGACTTACAAGAAGTCAGTTTGTACTTTGCTGAAACCTTGTCCAGATGATCAGGATATCCAGTCTAATTCAGTTTGATTTCATTGCATCATCTTTTCACTTAAATATAAATTAAGGCCTGCATCTACCCCTTAGATAAGGTAGGAGTGTGATCATTCAATTATTTTCTCTTTTTTTTCTTTTTATCAATAGTACTATGAAGACCAGAATAACAGAATAACAGAGTTGGAAGGGATCTTAGAGATCTTCTAGTCCAGCCTCCTGCTCAGACAGGAAACCCTATATCACTTCAGACAAATGGTTGTCCAATCTCTTCTTAAAAATTTCCAGTGTTCCAGAGGTGTCCAACTTCTGAAGGCAAGCTCTTCCACTGGTTGATTGTTTTCACTGTCAGGAAATTTCTCCTTAGTTCTAGCTTGCTTCTCTCCTTGATTAGTTTTCCATCCATTGCTTCTTCTCCTGCCTTCAGGTGCTTTGGAGAATAGACCATTTGCAATATTATCACAATAATAAAAGGTCATGACCAAAAGCAAAAAGCAAAAGAAGATGCAGATTTGCATCTAATGTGAACATGTTTTATTTAAATATACATACTGCAATTTTTAAAAAATGAATTAAAATAATAATTTTATTTAAAAAATTGCAACACAATGTACCACATCATAACAGGGAAGATGAAAATCTGCATGCCTGTTTATCAAGTTCAGAGAGTGCTTGATAAGTTGGAATGAGGTAGCAAGATAAAGGATTAAGTCTGTGCATGCTACAAAAATGGTTCAGAAGTACTTCAGATATCACATGAGCTCACTCACAGAATCATTTTTTTCTGTCCATTTATGTAGCCTCTCTTTCCCCCCGATTCCATTTGAGCCTGAAAAAGGTGTTGCTCATTTGAAGAATCTCCTCACAAAAATTCAAGCTTGGTTTTGTAGATTAAACATTTGTGTTTATGATTTCATCCTGGTGATTACCTTATTTTATTTCACACACACACACACACACACACACACACACACACACACACACACACACGTACATACGAATGTACATTGTTGTTAATTGTGAAGTCGTGTCCAACCCATCGCGACCCCATGGACAACGTTCATCCAGGCCTTCCTGTCTACCATCTTCTGGAGTACATTTAAGCTCACGCCTACTGCTTCAGTGACTCCATCCAGCCACCTCATTCTCTGTCGTCACCTTATTCTATTGCCCTCCATCTTTCCCACCATTTAGCCTCTTCTCCAGTGAGTCCTTCCTTGTCATTAGGCGGCCAAAGTACTTGAGTTTCAACTTCAGGATCTGGCCTTCTAAAGAGCAGTCAGGGTTGATCTCCTCTAGGCAGTGCTTTTTTTGTAAAAAAAAAAAAAAATACGTGCCGGAACTCACACATTCATACAACCCGCCTTGCCTATCCTACAAAGTTCCATCCAAAAAAGGTGCCAGAACTCCATTCTGGGGGTTCTATGACAAAAAAAGTTCTGCCTCTAGGACTGACCCGTTTGATTGCCTTGCAGTCCAGGGGACTAGCACCAGAGTTCAAAGGCTTCAATTCTTTGGTGCTCAGCCTTTCTTATGGTCCAACTTTCACAGCCATACATTGCAACTGGGAAAAACATAGCCTTGACTTTATGCACTTTTGTTGTTAGAGTGACCTTAATATAGTTCATGGACCTTCCCTTCAGATAGAAAAATGTTTAATGCATCCCAGGCGAGCTAAGAAGAATGAGAAATTGGATCTCATCTCACATGGCTTTGTGTTAATTCTCCAAATAAGGAAATTGGTACAACTTCATCTTAATGTAATGAAGAGTGGAATAAATAATAAGGAAGAACAGCATCAAGTATTAAATGACTCCTGCCAAGTAGCTACAGATTTAAGATATTTCTGTAACATTCAAAAGGAATATAATTTTTGCAATTCCAAATCCTTTGATCAACTGGTTTTTTTTGTGTTGTTTTTTGCTGATTCAGAGTTTCTGTTGCCATCTGCTTCCATGTACAAAAGAGAGATGGAAATGAAGACCCAAGCTCATTTTCTCAATCAGCTTAACAAATTAAAAATTAGACTCCGTGGATGGCAATCATTGAAGGAAATGTATCATACAAAATCGATCTGAAATGGGTTTTCTTTGCCAATTATTCAGTATCAATTGGGAGTTAGGATTGTTTGAAGAGAGTGGAATTGGGCAGGCTGGATAAGATTGGTAATAGTAATAGTAGTAAAGTTGGAAGGGACCTTGGAGGTCATCTAGTCCAACCCCCTGCTCAGGCAGGAAACCCTACACCATTTTGGACAAATGGCTGTCCAGTCTCTTCTTAAAAACTTCCAGTGTTGGAGCATTTACTGCTTCTGGAGGCAGGCTGTTCCACTGATTAATTGTTCTCATTGTCAGGAAGTTTCTCCTTAGTTCTAGGTTGCTTCTAGGTAATAGAGTTACCTAGGTCTAGTTCTAGGTAATAGAGTTAACTCATTGGCTTGCACAGATCTTGACCTCTGTAAAAAATGTGCCTATCTTATTTATGCAATCATTCATGTTCATTAAAAACATAGCAATAGGTGTTATTTTAATAACTATCTAGGTATGTTTATATGCACCTGATTCCTTATGTGCCAGCAAGTGGTTTTTACATTGATAGATTTTGTCCAAGACAATCTATTTCTAAATATCTATAACAGAGTCCATTCACCTTGGTGCCTGGTCATCTTCTTCTCTTTCCTACCACCTCTCCCAGCATTCTTCTCTCCCCCCCCCCCCAGAGAGCTAGGTCTCCATATAATGTGTCTGAAGAATGGAACAGAACAAAATAACAGAGTTAGAAGGGACTTTGGAGGTCTTCTAGTCCAACCCCCTGCTTACGCAGGAAACCTTATACCATTTCAGACAAATGGTTGTCCAATCTCTTCTTAAAAACTTCCAGTGATTCAGCATCCACACCTTCTGAAGGTGACCCTTTCCACTGATTATTTGTTCTTACTTCCAGAAAATTTCTTCTTATAATTTGAATAATGTCTGGTCATTTGGGCCTAAAGTGAGAACCTTGGGTTGATTTGGTCACCATGATATAAAAAGATGTTGAGACTCTAGAAAGAGTGCAGAGAAGAGCAACAAGGATGATGAGGGGACTGGAGGCTAAAACATATAAGGAACGGTTGCTGGAATTGGGTATGTCTAGTTTAATGAAGAGATGGACAAGGGGTGACATGATAGCAGTCTTCCAATATCTCAGGGGCTGCCACAAAGAAGAGGGAGTCAAGCTATTCTCCAACCACCCAAAGGCAGGACAAGAAGCAACGGATGGAAACTAATCAAGGAGAGAAGCAACCTAAAACTAAGGAGAAACTTCCTGACAGTTAGAACAATTAACCAGTGGAATGACCTGCCTCCAGAAGTGGTGAATGCTCCAACACTGAAAGTTTTTAAGAAGAGACTGGACAGCCATTTGTCTGAAATGGTATATGGTTTCCTGCCTGCGCAAGAGGTTGGACTAGATGACCTCCAAGGTCCCTTCCATCATCATCATCATCATCATTGTTATTATTGTTGTTATTATTATCTTCCACAAAGAAGAGGCCAAAATGAACCTGCTTCAGAAAAGACAGGAAAGATTGACTGTAAATGTCTGAGGTGGATTAAGTACAGCTGTGTGGGATAACTCTTGAAAAGTGAATTAAAGCCATTGTTTCCTGATTATGCCACCCTTGTCTTTGAAGGATGTTTGGTAGAGTTCAGTAATGTCTCGTATTTATTTATTTATAACAGATTTTAAAGCAAAGTTTCATCAAAACTACCATGAAATGAGATTGAGTAGGAGATTGCATGGTCATTTGTACAACATAATACAGAGACTGGGGTGGATTTTCCTCCCCTTTCTTTTTTTAACCTTTAAACTACCCGGAAGCTCATAAGTGTAGAGTTCTTCCAATACACCGCTCCCCCCCCCCACTGTATGTGTCTATTTTAGTGTCCTTGCCTACATTTTGTGAGAGACTAGGAATGACAGTTTTGCATGGAGCTCATTTCTAACTAAATACTATCCTACACGAGATAAGCACAGAATCAGCTTTGATCCAACATCCACTGGAAAGTAATAATACAAAATAAAAGTGAACTACCCTGTACGTGTCTGAGTTCCTTTCATGTCATGTGTTTTAACTCCCTGTATTTCAGAAAGATGTTCTTGAGTGCGGATCTTGATTGCAGATGTTCATCCCAGCCTACTCATTCCCAATCTTCCCTTGAGCAGGAAAGCTTGTTGATGAACCCTAAATATATCCGGCTGATCAGAAATTGGATTACGTGTGATTCTGAATTATGGGAAGGTCTGCAATCTGTTCCTATGGTAATTTTCTTGCAATTAATTTTCTGAGTCTTCCAAGTCAAGGTTGGAACGTCTTGAGAAAAAGAAGCTGAAATGATGAGGAAGACTTCATCCCTAGGTGAGTAGATGTGGTTACTTTTCTTCCTCAAAACAGCTCTGGGTAAGTAGGGGCATAGTGGCCTGCTTGTTGACTGGAAAGTGGGCAGTTCAAGACCCAAGCACTGCATGATGAGGGTGAACTCCTGTCCTTGCCCCAGCTCCTGCCAAACCTAACAGTTACAAAGCATGCAAATGCAAGTAGGCAAATAGGTACCACTTTGGTGGAAAGATAACCATATTCTATGTGCCTTTGGCATATAGCTATGCTGGCCATATGACTGTGGCAGCATCTTAGGACAACGCTGACTACCTTGGTTAAATAATGGAGATGAGCAATGCCTTCTAGAGTTGGACATGACTGGACAGGGGAAACCTAGAGGCAAACAAAGTCATTACTAAAAGCCAACATGGGTTTGTCAAAAATAGATCATGCCAGACAAATCTTATTGCATTCTTTGACCAAGTGACAAAATTAGTGGATCAGAGGAATGCTGTGGACATAATTTACGTGGACATTCAGTAAGGCATTTGATAAAGTAGATCACAACCTACTACTTGACAAGATAGAAAAATGTGGGGTAGAAATCACCATCACCAGATGGATCCGTAGCTGGCTGACCGGCCATACTCAGCGTGTTGTCCTCAATGGAACCGTATCTACATGGAGGGAAGTGTGTAGTGGGGTGCCCCAGGGCTCTGTTCTGGGCCCAGTGCTCTTCAACATCTTCATCAACGATTTGGATGAAGGGATAGATGGGGAACTCATCAAATTTGCAGACAACACCAAGCTGGCAGGAATAGCTAACACTCCAGAAGACAGGCTTAAGATACAGAAGGATCTGGACAGACTTGAACACTGGACACTAACTAACAAAATGAAATTCAATGGTGAAAAAAGCAAGGTTCTACATTTAGGCAAGAAAAACCAAATGCACAAGTACAGCATAGGTGGCACCATGCTCAATAGTAGTAACTGTGAGAGGGACCTCGGAGTCCTAGTAGACAATCACCTAAATATGAACCAGCAGTGTGCTACAGCTGCCAAAAAGGCCAACACAGTGCTAGGCTGCATTAACAGAGGGATAGAATCAAGATCACGTGAAGTATTAATACCACTCTTCAATGCCTTGGTAAGGCCACACTTGGAATACTGCATCCAGTTTTGGTCACCACGATGTAAAAAAGATGTTGAGACTCTAGAAAGAGTACAGAGAAGAGCCACAAAGATGATTAAGGGACTGGAGGCTAAAACATACAAGGAACGGTTGCTAGAATTGGGTATGTCTAGTTTAATGAAGAGAAGGACGAGGGGGGACATGATAGCAGTGTTCCAATATCACAGGAGTTACCACAAAAAAGAGGGAGTCAAGCTATTCTCCAATGCACCTAAAGGCAGGACAAGAAGCAACGGGTGGAAACTAATCAAGGAGAGAAGCAACCTAGAACTAAGGAGAAACTTCCTGACAGCGAGAACAATTGATCAGTGGAACGACCTGCCTCCAGAAGCAGTAAATGCTCCAACACTGGAAGTTTTTAAGAAAAGACTGGACAGCCATTTGTCCAAAATGGTGTAGGGTTTCCTGCCTGAGCAGGAGGTTGGACTAGATGACCTCCAAGGTCCCTATTATTATTATTATTACCTTTACCTTTAATAGGCCAACATGTGAATCAGAGATACTTCGAAGAGCTGTCTATATCTGAACCTCAACTTTTCCTGTTCAAGTTGGGCTCTTAACCCATGACAACATAGAAGTGTTCCTGAAAGGCAAACAGGAGTAAGAAAGACAATAATAAACTGAGATAAATGCTCCAAAGTGGGGGAAAAAATCCATGCTAGATAAAAATCTACCTTCACCCTTCAGACTTTTTCTGCACACTTGTTTTGAAAAGGGGAGCCTGTCAAAAGATAAGCTTTTTTTTGCCTCTTATCCCTTAAAAATAGAAGGTTGAAGTAGAAAGCATCCACAGAACATATTGGAAAATGATTCAGATAAGCTTTGAACATCCTAGTCAAGGATCTCAAGTTATCCTTCGTAAGTCGATGTTTCGACAATAGAGATGCTGGTTTATTCTGCAGCTGTGACAAGAATGGGAAGGCAGTTCTTCATTTCTTGCAGCCCTAATGTAAGAATCTGTGGTGATTGATGCACCGATGCTTAATCTTCATGTATAATTTATTCCTTCCCCACTGCTGTTGCTAAAATGAGTTTAAGCACTTTTTTTCCCCAAAAAAAATCATTTCAAAAGAAATGTCATTCTGGTTAGATCATTAGTGAATGTCTAAGGTGAAATAAAAACACAGGGTGTCAGGGATGAGGGAATATCTTTAGTTCTTCAGTCTCTCCTATTTTCTTTTCCTGTACTGCTGAGATCCTTATCCTCTTATTTACTCTCTCCCGTTTTTATTTAATATTCCAGTCTGAATTCCACTGCGAACATCTGAAAGCCTTTATTGCTGTTCCATGAAATTCATTCAGATGGACACTGGTAGAGGGCTAAAAAGAAGCAGGCATGGGAAACTCTCCATTTCACATTAGGAAGGAAGGAAGGAAGGAAGGAAGGAAGGAAGGAAGGAAGGAAGGAAGGAAGGAAGGAAGGAAGGAAGGGAGGGAGGGAGGGAGGGACGGAGGGAGGGAGGGACGGAGGGAGGGAGGGAGGAAGGAAGGAAAGAAGGAAGGAAAGGAAGGAGGGAGGAGGGAGGGAGGGACGGAGGGAGGGATGGAGGGAGGGAGGGAGGAAGGAAGGAAGGGAGGGAGGGAGAGAGGGAGGAAGGAAAGAAGGAAGGAAGGAAGGGAGGGAGGGAGGGAGGGACGGAGGCAGGGATGGAGGGAGGGAGGGAGGAAGGAAGGAAGGAAGGGAGGGAGGGAGGGAGGAAGGGAGGGAGGGAGGGAGGGAGGGAGGGAGGAACGAAGGAAGGAAGGAAGGTCATTCAACTTCCTAAAACTCAGATATACAGAGAAATGTTTGCACCTGGGTCCTGTTCCACAATGAGAGGTTTTAACAGAAATTGTGCAGTAATTTTTCTGCAGACCCCAGAATTTTGCACATATGTAAATATTAAAACTAAGGCTGATAGAGAAGAAATACACTGGCGTAGCCATGCATAACTTGGCTGTGCCAGACAGAGCAGCTACATGCAGACCTCGTCAGATGGCTATCAAAATAAGATCAGTTTCTCCAGATCAATCAACTTTTCCAGTTTCCTCGTCTGCTCTAATATGGTCAAAGGGTAATTTGGAAATTTTTCATTTATAAAGTTGCTTTAACATAGAGCAGTGGTTCTTAATGCCGCGACCCCCACCTGGTCGTAAGTCGAGGACTATTCAAGTGGTGTAGCACCATTTGCAGAATGGGACTTTTGGTGGGCTCAGCAGGGCAGAGACAGCCTGGACAATTCCTATTGGCTTTTGAAAGCCAATAGAATTAGACTCTATTCAAGAGAGTCTATTCTATTGGCTTTCAAAAGCCAATAGAATAAAAGGGAGTAGCACAGCTAAGGAAAAGGGGGAAAAAATGGTGGACTGCGTTGTTTGGCGACCCCCGTGAAATGGTCGTTCGACCCCAAATGGGATCCCGACCCACAAGTTGAGAACCACTGACATAGAGGCTATATTTGCTTTATTCTGAAGAACTGGAAAAAAATTTCTTCTCTGCAAATTTCAATATGATTTGATCTAATTTCCCTGAACAATGTAACTTTAATGTAAGGCACATCTAAATATGTATACTTTGACTAAAATATTTATTAATTCTGTCTTTGAATAGAAGCAGAAATACTATCTGTAAGAGGCATCATCTAAAATGTATAAATAGACCTGCAATCTATTGTACAAATGTACGTAATGTATAAATGTAATGTATAAATATGCATGGAATCTATTTGTTATCGTTAATGCAACACTGTAGCCTTGAGCATTTTTTTAGGCTTATGGAAGTTAGGAAAAAAGGGGGGGCTCCTTTAATAACAGCAAAGTTCAGAGGACTTCTTTTGAATTCTTTAAAAAGTATGTATAGCCTTAGTAATTATACTCCTTTATAGTTTACATTTACTATTGATATAAACAGACTGATTAGACATAAATATGAAAGACATCTAGGGTTTTGCACACTGAACAGGCATTTTTGTATTTTTTGTTTGTTTGTTTTGTTTTGTTTTAAAAAATCTTTAAGCTATCCTATAGTGCCTCTTCTCCTTTGTTACTTGGACACATAAAAGGATATTGAGATTGCAGTACAAATGTTCACGATGAGTAGAATCATTGAAGTGGGTTCCAGAAGAAATGAAAAAAAAAGTGGAATATGCCCCATTCATCTCATGTTCTTCTGGTCCACATCAGCCAGGATTGAAAATATGGAGAACTGCCTGTGTTTTTGTTTCATTATAGTATTTCAAGAAGGCTAAGTTCAAATGGAATGGGACAACTCGATGTAGCCAATTCACCATGGCCATCATGGACAACTCAACACAACCAACTCATCATGGCCAACTTGTCACGGCCAACTCACCATGGCCAACTCATCATGGCCAACTCACATGGCCAATGCACCATGGCCAACTCATCATAGCCAACTCGTCATGGCCAATTCATCACAGCCAACTCGTCACGGCCAACTCACCATGTCCAACTTGTCACGGCCAACTTGTCACAGCCAACTCACCACAGTCAACTCACCATGGGACAATTTAACAATTCAATTATTTAAAATAAATTAATTTTATTTTTAATTTTTGTGATTCACATTTCATTCTGTTCCACCTTTTGCATCCTTTTTTAAATGATTCTATTCCACAATTTCTTTGATATTAGAGCGTCTCTTGTCCTGTATCAAGTTGTCTTGGGATTGCACCCAAGGAGCCTATTACTATTGGTACTACCCTTGCTTATTTTTGCCACAGTCTTTCTATTTCTATTTCTAAGTCTTTGTATTTTGTTATCTTCTCCAGTTCTTTCTCATCTATTCTGCTGTCTCCAGGCAATTATTATTATTATTATTATTATTATTATTATTATTATTATTATTATTATTATTATTATTTATCATCGCACAGTCAGCCAGATGTTCAGACTGGATTTGGCATTTTTTTCTACCTATCGAGTCCTTACCCAGGACCTGGGATAGGCAGATGTGGATGTTTGATGGTATTACAGATATCGTCGCAGGATGGAAGCAGTTCCTAGTAAGGCCGCCTTTTGCAATTGACTAATAGCGAATTTGTCAATGACAATGGTGTTCAAGTGGTGCTCTAGTTGTTTTGGGATATTGTTGTTGTTGTTGTTGTTGTTATTATTATTAGTATTATTATTATTATTATTATTATTATTATTATTATTATCTATGGAAAATTCACTAGATGAATTTGGGCTTATTTTCCTCAGTCTGACCTACCTCTGAGAATTGCTGTGGGGAAAAGATGAAATACATACTCTTTCAACTTATCTTGTGATCCTGGGAAAAAGTAAGGATCTAAATAAATAATATACGAGAGGACTAAAGGCATTAGGACTTTGATGGAGAGAAGCCCAAACTGCCTTCTTTGAAGATTTGGTGACTTTAATAATAACAACAATAACAATAACAATTGTAGATGGGGTGATTCTGGAGAATATTTATTTTTTTACTACCACTTTCATGAAACTGTCAGCAGTTTACAAAGAAAAAAAATGTCCTCTGTATAGCACCATTATATGGATATATAGTATTTGTGATATGCAACTTTAGTAGGACATCATTCTCACACTCATGCATTCTTTGTATTTTGTATCTGCAAGCCAAGAGGAAGCACTGATTACAATAAGAAGGATTGGGCCCAGTTAGTAGTTGGAGACAAGCCCAGAAAATTCCACAGTGGTGGTTACACTGGGAAATAAATAAATAAATAAAGGTTCTGAAAGAAGGCGGTAGCAAATCACTTGTGCACTAACAATCGGCCAAAATGAGTCGCCAGGAAAAAAGCTGAGTTTTGGAAGCAACCTTTACTTTTCATGTAACTTCCTTCTTCTCCAGCAAACCACCAAAGCAATGTTCTTTAGTAAAATATTTTGGAGGCGAAAATCAGGCTAATACAATGAAATTTTTATTAGAAAAGCAGTGGAAATGACCAGGTTGTGAATCTTGGACATAAAATATTCTGTGCAAAAACAAAGAAAGAGAGATCAGTAGAAATGCGTGCACGATGGGAAGGAAGAGCCTTCTACGCCATCACAACTTCCCTTGAAATAAGTCACAGGAAAACCTGGGAGGAAAAAAAAACCCTGTGTGTTAATAACACAGAATTTAACGTCCTCCCTGAAATATTAATGCTTTTTATACCATTCTAGTTAATATATGTTCTTAAATAATTGAACAGTCTATAAAAACCTGATATCTAGGACAGAAGCATCAAGGTTGTACTTTTCTGTTGGGAAAAAACAACATTGCTTTCATTGGGTCCAGGATGATATAAAGAAGGTTGAAAGGTTGGGACATTCTCCAACATTATTGTCGCTCTTGCTCACTTGTGTTCAGTTACATTATCTTTCTAAGCATTTCATATAAAAGCTTTTTTTTACTGGTACAAATGTGTTCCATACATGGAATGCAAGCCTTAAGAACTCCTCTGGGGACAGTTATATAAATACGGTCCTTCACAACTACAGTATATGCAAATATAGATCTTTAGCTTTGGCTCTAAAGCTGCTGAACAGAGAAGATAGAACAGACATAGAACATAAAATGATAAAGATGGAAGGGACTTTGGTCCAAACCCCTGCTCAAGCAGGAGATCCTATACCATGGCTGCTTACTTCTCTTCTTAGTGATGGAGCACTCACAACCTCTGAAGGCAAGCTGTTCCATTGATTGATTGCTCTCACCGTTAGAAGTTTTCTCCTTAGATCTAGGTTCCATCTGTCCTTGGTTAGCTTCCATCCATTGTTTCTTCCCTTGCCTTTTGGTGCTAAGCATAGGCATAGGCAAACTTGCTGTATGCAAAGTTGGGACAGGTGTGAATGTGTTGAAATGTGAGAGAGTGTGCTAGTTCTTTTTCATAGATTGGCTGCCATAGAGTGGGCGGAATTGCTTGTCATTGAAGTGGCTACTCTCATAAGCACACCAGTCACAAAACAGTCTTATGCCAGCCCTTCAGGGTAAAGCAGACTAGGAAACCAAAATTATGAATGCTGACACTACTCATGAAATTACAGTAGCAGAGTTCTTGCAAGTCTGATTGTGCCTCTGCCACCCCCCTTTATCTTCATGAGAACTAAGTGAGCCAATCCTGAGATTTTTTCTTAAAGCAGAAGAGCTATGGTAGCACAGTGGTTAGAAAGCAGCATTGCAGGCTAACTCTGTCAACAGCCAACAGTTCACTCCTGACCAGCTCAAGGTTGACTCAGCCTTCCATCCTTCTGAGGTTGGTAAAATAAGGATCCAGATTATCCTAAAGGTGTTTTTTCATGAGGCAACTGGACTTCCTTGTATTTCTTTGAAGAGATTTCACTTCTCATCCAAGAAGCTTCTTTAGCTCTGACTGGATGGTGGGGAATGGAAGGATTTATACTCCTTGCAGACACCTGGTCATTTGCATTCTTTTAGATAGTCATTGAGGCCACCTGGAGATTTCTCTTTGTTGTCAGGGTCAGCTGAGTAGTGTAAATGAGTGTGGAGCCTTCTTGGAACTAATGAAAGGACTGTGTTGTAGACTGGAGATAGATGATGTTGTATCCCTCCCTCTCTGTTGAGAGAGAGAGCTGTTCAATTTTGACCCCTCTTTCAAACCAGCAGTCCTCTCTGTCCAAAATGTGGACTTTGTTGTCTTCAAAAGACTGGCATTTGTCTTTTAAATGCAGATGGACTGCTGAATCTTGTCCTGATGGGTTTGTTCTCCTATGTTGTGGCATGAATTTATGAAGTAGTTGTTTTGTTTCTCCAATGTCCAGTACTGCACATGGCTCATTGCAATATAACCACATTGTTCAATTTGTGTCTGGGTATTTTATCCTTGGGGTGGACAAGCTTCTGCCTTAGTGTATTTGTGGGTTTGAAGTGTGCACATATATTGTGTTGGCTGAAAATCCTCCTGAGTTTTTCTGATATCTCTGCAACGTATGGAATGACAATGTTGCTTCATTTATTGTTTTCTTCTTTGTCTGTTATGGAGGAGATTCAGCTGAGTCTTTTTGGGGGACTTGATGAAACACCATCCAGTCAGAGCTGAAGAAGCTTCTTGGATGAGAAGTGAAACATCTTCAAAGGAAAACAAGAAAGTCCAGTTGCCTCATGAAAAAGCAACTTTGGGATAACTATGACCTGGATGAGTGAGAATCTCCATTGACAAGGACCCAGATTATTTGGGTCAATATGCTGACTCTATAAGCTGCTTAGAGATAGCTGTAAAGCAATATGAAGTGGTATATAAGTCTAAGTGCTATTGCTTTTACCTTTCTGCTTTGGACTCAACATTCTTTCGTCTGATCATTGTCTTTGTGGTGGGTCTTCCTTCCTATTCTTCAAGGATGTTCTTAGAGTCCTTACATTCTGCAGCAGAGGGAAAACAAGTCAGATAGCTCCTTATCGTACCCTCTAACCTATGAATCATCCTAGTCCTTGCCCTTTTTCCACTTTTTTTGTTGTTTTGCAAGAGTTTCTGTGGGTTTTTAAAGGCCTGTCTTCCAGGGTCGACCTTGCGTTCTGCTACAATCGTCTTCTCCTTTGTTATTATTCCTTTCTCAGTATAATAGTGACATGTTTTGACTTACCACCAGGCCTATCTAATCAGTGTTTGTGTCCAAATCTGCAAAACAGTGGGTACCATGCAAGCACATATACATTCAGGACAAGCAGGGCTTCAACTGTGATGCTGTACCCCTCAGTCTTGCAGATTCTGTTCCCTTACACAGATATTCTTACGCATCAAAACAAATAAACAAGAACATTGAGGCCCAAAGAAAACTTAAACTTTATCAAACCATGACATTTTTTGGGGGTTCTGTTTTATGTCATTAGTTTTAAAGACAGTACAGTTTATGTTGTATTCATTTTTTCCCCCACTAAAATATCACCATGGTCCTCTACAGCCTGAAAACTTAAAAAGCTAGGTGGATGCTTGGAATTATCAAATAGAAGAGAAAATAAATCAGTATTTTTTTTTTAAAAAAGGGGGGGAATTACTTGTATTATTTGGACTTGAGTGTACTCCTGATAACCTTGTCAGAGGAGAATATTATTCAACTATATTTTTTTAAAAAAATCTCTTTCCTAGATGTTGTATCAAGGATGTATGACAGGTATAATGAACATCTCATGTGGCTTATTTATGCTTTCTAGAAGTGTGTCATTTTTTCGCCTCCATGTTTGAGACATATGGGATAATCAATGATGCAGCAACAATGGATCCAGAGTCTTACCTTCTCTGAATCTTATGTGCTGGAAAGTTACAAGAAAAAGTCTATATTCTCAAGCTTCGTTGGCATGAATAGCAAGAACAATAGAACTTAGACTTACTGTATATACCACTTCATAGTGTTTTACAGCTGTGCTGCAGCTGCCAAAAAGGCCAACACAGTGCTAGGCTGCATTAACAGAGGGACAGAATCAAGATCACGTGAAGTATTAATACCACTCTTCAATGCCTTGGTAAGGCCACACTTGGAATACTGCATCCAGTTTTGGTCACCACGATGTAAAAAAGATGTTGAGACTCTAGAAAGAGTACAGAGAAGAGCAACAAAGATGATTAGGGGACTGGAGGCTAAAACATATAAGGAACGGTTGCGAGAATTGGGTATGTCTAGTTTAACGAAGAGAAGGACAAGGGGGGACATGATAGCAGTATTCCAATATCTCAGGGGCTGCCATAAAGAAGAGGGAATCAAGCTATTTTCCAAAGCACCTGAAGGCAGGACAAGAAGCAACGGATGGAAACTAATCTAGGAGAGAAGCAACCTAGAACTAAGGAGAAACTTCCTGACAGTGAGAACAATTAATCAGTGGAACAGCCTGCCTCCAGAATCTCTGAATGCTCCAACACTGGAAGTTTTTAAGAAGAGACTGGACAGTCATTTGTCCGAAATGGTGTAGGGTTTCCTGCCTGAGCAGGGGGTTGGACTAGATGACCTCCAAGATCCCTTCCAACTTTACTACTATTACAAATTACAGCATCTCTGAGCAGTTTTACAGTCAGCACATTGCCCCCAACAATCTGGGCCCTTATTTTACCAATCTCAGAAAGATGGAGGACTCTCTCCTCTCCTTTCTTCCCTCTCATCCTTCTTCAGATACAATTCAGAGGTAATGTCCGAGCAACTCCTCTCTCCAAATTTCCCTATCTGTATTATATACAATAAGATTAATTTTCTCCTAGTAAAGGAGGGGGGAAGGAAGTAGGAAGGTTGGAGGAGAAGAGGAGAAGTGGGGAGAAAGGGGAGGAGAGTGGTGAAGGAAAGAGAAGAGGAGAGGAAGAAGAGGGAAGTAGGGAAGAAAGAGAGGAAAGGGAGAAAGAAGGTAGAGAAGAAGGAGTGTGCATACAATGAAAGGGAAAATGGGCGAGCAATACCAAAAGTCATGCATTTATTTCATTTTATTAAAAGTATCTTATATATAAGAATGTAAAAAAGAATGTATGTTAACATCTCATAAATATCAGGGTATATGTATGGGAGAGAGTTTGGAAAAATAATTAAAAAAATAATAAAAAAAGAAGAAGAAGGATGGAGGACTGAGTCAACCTTAAAGCAGTTCAGGATTGAACACCTGGCAGTGAGCACAGTCAGCCTGCAATATTGCATTCTAACCACTGCCCCACCACATATTCATAGAGCGCTATAAAATTGTTGGAATTTCAGCATCAAGTTTTCTACCACAGTTGCTGGAATGGTTGACCTTTTTTTCCATTCACAAGGCTATTTCTGAAGACCAAATATTGATGCGAATGGAAGATTCACAATGCTGGCGGGGTCTCTAAAGCCCCAAAGGATACCCTCACCACCAAATTCCCCCTTTGAAAATAACAAGTTAATTGCTTTCACCCTGCCAATTTGAAGGCTTGGGAAAAGGTCATTTTTTAAAAAAAATAAAATAAAATACAGACCTTTCCAGGTTGCCAGTGGTTGGATAGAAAAAAAAAATGTCATTTAAATGATAAATTGAATTGCATGCAAATGACAAGTGAGCTCATGGCACATAGAAAACATTCAATGGAGAATGACCTGTGAACATAAATTACTGGCGTGGTGCATCAGATCTTAAGACTTGTAATTTCATCAAGATCAACAAGATGTAATCTTGAAAGCTGTTTGCTTGGTGGGAGCACAAATTAATGTCCTTGTCCTTCCAGCCTGCTCTGTTTTGATGCTCACAAGTCTGTCTCTTAAGTAGCAGCAGAGGGCCATTGTAAATAATTAAATAGAAATTTGTTACCCTTTTGTCAAGTGTATTTCTAATGTTGCTTGTCCTCAGCCTTCATTAAGAAATCCCTTGATTAATTTTTAAAGTCTCAGACCATTTGGAGAAGCTAAAACCCAAAACACAAGCTACACAGTGAATATAATGGCCTTCTGATTTTACCTCCTCCCCTCTCCTTCTCCTTCTCCTTCTCCTTCTCCTTCTCCTCCTTCTCCTCCTCCTCCTCCTCCTCCTCCTCCTCCTCCTCCTCCTCCTCCTCCTCTAGAGTAAAGACAAGTATTCCAAGTGTTTAGCATGCATTCCTCTAATTTCTATTCAAGATTATTATAGATTTCTTTGCTGACCCCAGGCAGGTCATTAATTTATTTTGCTCTTTTTGATTCTAAAATTTTGAAGATGCTGCCTCTTTATGGGAAGGAAAGAAGGAATGAAGGAAGGAAGGAAGGAAGGAAGGAAGGAAGGAAGAAAGGAAGGAAGAAGAAAAGTTAAATCAGTTCCATTCCATAATTTCCAAACAAATTGTCTTCTTTTTAATATCTTTGTTTTCATGGTCTAAAACAGTGGTTCTCAACCTGTGGGTCGGGATCCCATTTGGGGTCGAATGACCATTTCACGGGGGTCGCCAAACAACGAAGTCCGCCATTTCCCCCCCCCCCTTTTCCTTAGCTGTGCTACTCCCTTTTATTCTATTGGCTTTTGAAAGCCAATAGAATAGACTCTCTTGAATAGAGTCTAATTCTATTGGCTTTCAAAAGCCAATAGGAATTGTCCAGGCTGTCTCTGCCCTGCTGAGCCCGCCAAAAGTCCCATTCTGCAAACGGTGCTGCACCAGTTGAGTAGTCCTCGACTTCCGACCGGTTGAGTAGTCCTCAACTTACGACCGGGTGGGGGTCGCGGCATTAAAAAGGTTGAGAACCACTGGTCTAAAATGTGGTATAAAAAGCATGGATAAATTCTAAAGCAGAAAATAGAATGAAAAAAGGAGAGACGGAAATTGCCTTTTTCTTGCTTTCTGCATCAAACTGGCATGAATAGTGATCTTGTTTTCCAGCAATGTGCTTCCTAGAAGGCAAACAGATTATATTAGAACTGTATGAATATTCAGGTCTCAAGCCACTTATATGGCATATATCCTAGAGAAAAGGTATATGAAATAAATTGAACAAGAGACAATTTCTCCTCTGTGCTAGTGGAAGCAAAAAAAAAAAAAAAAAGCCTAACAACAACAATAACAACAACAACCTACAACCCAGGGCTAAAAGTGTTGAGTAACAAGCACCATTAATTGTAATACCAAATTGTTGCAGCAATGAAAATCGATATTAAATGCCTCCTTTTGACTTTGCTTTAATCTTTGTTTATTCAATAATGGAACAAAGGAGGAGGAGGAGGAGGAGGAGGAGGAGGAGGAAGAAGAGGAGGAAGAAGAGGAGGAAGAGGAGGCTGTCTTTAATTTGATGCAAGGAAGTCATAGTTTCTAAGGCTAACAGCTTCTTCCTCATTGTACTACATTTATACACCCTCAGGAAGTAATTTACGAAATCAGAATTTTTTTTGGGTAATAGGGGTAATAGAAATTAAAATTTATTCTTTTTTTAAAGGGTTTTTTTTCTGTTGATTTCATTTTCAAGACAATGTGATATGCTGCTACGTAGGGCCTGAGTTACAATCCTTGCTTCACCAGTTAAAAGGCTTAGTCATCATGACCAATCTTCTCCAATGAACTTCATTGGAGATACCTAGCTTCACTACTCTGAAAAGAAAAGCAATTAAGAATTCTGAAATCTGAAACTTCATCCTCATTGTCGATCATGGCAACTTCCCTAAAGTCTGAGGTCAGAACCAGCTCTCTGATTTGTGACACGGACAAGATGACAAAGACATCAAATGGATGATTTGGAAAAATACACAGGGACAATCAGGGCTCCAACATATTCTTTGTATAATTAAGTTACAATCACGCAAATGATTTTATTCATTTCATTGACTTAAGGGTCCTTCAGTCATGGAGGGAATCCTGTGTGGCTTTCATAGTAGGATTAAAAACAATAGGATACTAAAAATCAAAATGAACTTATGCCTAAAGGACATCTGAGAAAGGACAAAACAAGACCCAAGAACAGTAATAAAACATGAGTCCCCAGTAATACTGGAGAGAGAATTATACCCCTTTCTGCAATAGGATCTTCTAGAAGGTCTATAAAGACTTGTGAAAATAAAGAGTGTTTGTGTCAAATGAACTTTAGGTGAAAATGTTACCACACAACAGATACAACCGTAGGAATTTGGGTCTTGAATGCATTTGGGTCAATATAAAAGGGGAAAAAAAGGACATTGCCGTAGGTGTATACTACAGACCACCCAACCAAACAGAGGAAATAGATGAACTTTTTGCTAGTCATTTAACTAAGATACAGTATGTAGGAAGCACATCACAATAATAATGGGGGACTTTAACTACCCTGACATCAACTGGGAGACAAACTCTGCACCAAGTGGAAGATCATACAGGTTCCTGGCAAACCTAGCAGACAACTTTGTCTCCCAAAAAGGAGAAAAGGGAACTAGGGGATTAGCCATTTTGGATCTAATTCTCACTAACAGAGATGAAATGATAGAAGGTGTTGAAGCCATAGGAACCCTGGGAGGAAGTGATAATGCAATATTAGAATTCAACATTATGGAAGCACAAGCAATGGAACACAGTCAAACTAAAGTATAGGACTTCAAGAGAGCTAATTTCACTAAACTTAGAGAGGGCTTGGGAAGGATTCCATGGATGAGAATCCTCAAGGGGAAATCAACTCAAGAAGCTTGGGAAATTTTGAAAAATGAGATAATAAAAGCACAGTCTAGCACAATACCAACAAAGAGGAAAAATAACAGCTCTCAAAAGAAATCAGCATGGCTGCATAAATAACTCTCTGACAAATTGAAAGATAAAAAGGACACGTATAGGAAGTGGAAAGAGGGGAACATAACTAAGTCAGAATATCAGCAAATAGCCCGAGCCTGCAAAGATGAAGTGAGGAAAGCCAAGGCTCAAAATGAACTAAGGTTTGCAACCAAAGTCAAAAATAACAAAAAAGCTTCTTTCAACATGTAAAAAACAAGAAAAAAGTGAAGGAAATGATTGGTCCATTAGTGGGTGAAAGTGGCAAGAAGGTGACAAGCAACAGGGAGAAAGCAGAACTATTTAACTCGTTTTTTGCATCTGTCTTTACAAAAAGGGAAAAAACAGACCAACCTATCAAAAATAGTGCCATAAAAACCAGAATAGAAACACAAGTTAAGATAGGCAAGAAAATGGTAAGTGAGCACCTGTCCAGCCTAGACGGGTTCAAATCGCCAGGACCAGATGGATTACACCCCAAGGTTCTCAAGGAACTGGCAGATGTGATCTCGGAACCACTGAACTATATTTTTCAAAGATCCTGAAGCACAGGGGAACTATAGGAGAACTGGAAAAGAGCTGATGTAGTTCCCATCCTCCAAAAAGGAAAAAAAAAATGGACCCAGGAAATTACAGACCTATCAGCTTGACCTCAATACCTGGGAAGATCCTGGAAAAGATAATCAAACAACAAATCAACAAACACCTAGAGGCAAGCAAAGTCATTACTAAAAGCCAACATGAGTTTATCAAAAATAGATAATGCCAGACAAATATTATTGCATTCTTTGACCAAGTGACAAAATTAGTGGATCAGAGGACTCATCAAATTTGCAGATGACACCAAGCTGGCAGGAATAGCCAACACTCCAGAAGACAGGCTTAAAATACAGAAGGATCTGGACAGACTTGAACACTGGGTACTATCTAATAAAATGAAATTCAATAGTGAAAAAAGCAAGGTTCTAGATTTAGGCAAGAAAAAACAAATGTACAGGTACAGCATAGGTGGCACCTTGCTCAATAGTAGTAACTGTGAGAGGGACCTCGGAGTCCTAGAAGACAATCACCTAAATATGAGCCAGCCGTGTGCTGCAGCTGCCAAAAAGGCCAACACAGTGCTAGGCTGCATTAACAGAGGGATAAATCAAGATCACGTGAAGTATTAATACCACTCTACAATGCCTTGGTAAGGCCACACTTGGAATACTGCATCCAGTTTTGGTCACCGCGATGTAAAAAAGATGTTGAGACTCTAGAAAGAGTACAGAGAAGAGCAACAAAGATGATTAGGGGACTGGAGGCTAAAGCATATAAGGAACGGTTGCTGGAGTTGGGTATGTCTAGTTTAATGAAGAGAAGGATGAGGGGAGACATGATAGCAGTGTTCCAATATCTCAGGGGCTGCCACAAAGAAGAGGGAGTGAAGCTATTTTCCAAAGGCAGGAAAGGCAGGACAAGAAGCAACGGGTGGAAACTAAGCAAGGAGAGAAGCAACCTTGTACTAAGGAGAAACTTCCTGACAGTTAGAACAATTAACCAGTGGAACAACCTGCCTCCAGAAGCGGTGAATGCTCCAACACTGGAAGTTTTTAAGAAGAGACTGGACAGCAATTTGTCTAAAATGGTATAGGGTTTCCTGCCTGAGCATGGGGTTAGACTAGATGACCTCCAAGGTACCTTCCAACTTTACTACTACTATTACTACTACTACTACTACTACTACTACTACTACTACTATTATTATTATTATTATCTCTTAAGACCCCCTAGATGAACATTGCTTTACATCTGGGACATGAAATCTGACAAATCTTATTAGTCTTATAAGAGAAATGCAGTCCCACAACCATTAATCCTTCATTACTAAATAAATAAACGGATAAATCAATCTTGTTAAGAAACAACGTTTTTAGAACAATTGTCCCAATGCTTACTTCAGATCTGTTGAGCCTTGTTTTTTTTCATTTTCATCGGTGTTACATGGAACCAAGGAAGTGAAATCCTTTCCACTCTCCCCAAACGCCAGGCCTTTATTATTTATTCATTATTTATTTTTATGATGCTCCTTTAATTAAAAAAAAAGGGGGAGGTACAATGGCTCAGTGGTTAAAGATGCTGAGCTTGTCAGCTGGAGAGCTGACAGCCTTGGTTCGAAATCTGAGCCCCCACAATGGGGTACAATCCCGTTACTTGCTCCAGTTCCTGTCCACCTAGCAGTTTGAAAGCATGCAAATGCAAGTAGATTAATAGGTATCACATTGGTGGGAAGATAGCGGTGTTTTGTGTGCTTTGGCATATAGCCATTCTGGCCAATGACTATGGAAATTGTCTCCTGAGAACACTGGCTCCTTCAGTAAGAAACGGAGATGAGGACCATAACCTAAAGTCACACATGATTAACAGGGAAACCTTTAGCTTTTTTTTTTTTTACCTTTAATAAAATGAACGATATTGCTGTTAAAAATGTGTGAATCCATCCATTCTGGTCCCATTTGTTCTCCTCATGTTTGCAATCTTACATTCAGTTTCTTGTATGCCTGGTTTTATATAAAAAAATACACCATTTGTGCACATTTTTCCCGCGTGTATACAGTTATTACACATTTCCTTTATTGGGTTCACTTTTGTACAAAGCTTTCCATCATGCATAATTTTCTCTAACTCCTGTTTATGTGCAGTTTCCCCAGAGTACTTACTGGTGTGCATATTTGCATTACCAGCTCTATTTTAAACTTCTGACAAATATCGTAACTCATATTTCAGCGTGCAAGGATTTTCTCGTTACCATATTCATTTGGGAACTGTGATAGAAGTAAATTTGCACTCCCCCATCTAATATATAGCATTTATAGAAAAGGGAATTGTAACAGCTCATATTTCAGCTGGGAACAATCACTATATTCTGATTGTTCACACTTCAATGAGAATTTATGATATTTACTTTTTTTAAAAAAAAAATGGTATGTGGTTCTCCAAACAAAAGATAGATAGCAGGGGAAATTATCAATATAAAACGTGCATACTTGTGAAAATGGACTTCCCAAAATGGTCTTGCACTAAAATGGAGTTATTAGAAAAATTAGAACATACAGTAAATACAAATAATTGTACTTTTTGCCAACAGAAAAAATGGTTGATTTTTTTTGTATTTTTTCCCAGAAAGTATTCCTTCTTATTTATTTATTTGCTTACTTTCTTCTAGCTAAACCATTTCACTTTCTTTTAGCTAGTTTTAAATAGTTATTACATAGAATATCAATACCAAGGAAAATACTAGAAAAAATAATCAAAAAACAGATCTGTGAACATCTAGAAACAAAGTTATAACTAATAGCCAGCATAGGTTTGTTAAAAACAGATCAGGCCAAACCAATCTTATTTAATTATTCAACAAAGGGACTGAATTAGCAGACCAGCAAAATGTTGTGGACATAGTATACTTAGACTTCAGCAATGCATTTGACAAAGTAGACCACAACCTACTTCTTAGTAAGCTAGAAAAATGTGGGATAGATAGCATCACCACCAAATGGATTTGTAACTGGCTGACAAACCATACTCAACCAGTAGTCCTTAATGGTACTACATCTACTGTATAAGGAAGGAAGTAAGCAGTGGGATAACACAAGTTTCTGTATTAGACCCAGTACTCTTCAACATCTTCATAAATGACTTAGATGAGGAATAGAAGGGGATCTCATCAAATTTGCAGATGACACTAAGCTGGCAGGAATAGCGAACACTCCAGAAGACAATTTCAGGATCCAAAATGACCATGATGAACTTGAAAAAATGGGCCCTATCCAACAAAACGATATTTAAAGTGGAGAAAAGCAAGGCTTTACACCTGGGCAGGAAAAAAAACAAAGGCACAAGAACAGATTGGGCAAAACCTGGAGCAAAAACAGTAACTGTGAGAAGACCTTGGAATCCTAGGGTGCGATCACTTAAACATGAGTCAGCAGTATGTGGCAGTAGCCAAAAAAGCTAATACAATCCTTGGCTGTATAAACAGAGGCATAGAATCAAAATAACATGAAGTATTAGTAGCCCTTTATAAAGCCTTAGTAAGGCTACATCTGGAATCCTGCATCCAGTTTTGATGACCACATTACAAAAAAATATGTTGGGAAAAGTCCAAAGAAGAGGAACTAAGATGATTAAAGGCCAGGAGACTAAAAAAAATATGAAGAACGGTTGCAGGATTTGGGAATGGCCAGTCTAGAGAAAAGAAGGACTGGGGGGGGGGGACATGATAGCAGTATTCCAGTATTTCAAGGGCTGCCACAAAGAGGAGGAGGTCAGTTTATTTTCCAAAGCACCAGAAGGCAGGACAAGAAACAATGGATGGAAACGGATCAAAGAGAGAAGCAACCTGGAATTAAGGAGAAACTTCATAACAGTGAGGACAGTTAGCCAGTGGGACAGCTTGCCTTCAGACATTGAGGATGCTTCATCACTCAAGGTTTTTAAGAAGAGACTGGACAGCCACTTGCCTGAAATGATATGGACTTCTACTTGAGCACTGGACTACAATACCTCCAAGATCCCTTCCAGTTCTATTCTGATTGATTGAGTGAACTTTTAGGCATGATAGTCACTTGTTGTTGTTGTTAATTGCGAAGTCGTGTCTGACCCATCGCGACCCCATGGACAATGTTCCTCCAGGTCTTCCTGTCCTCTACCATCTTCTGGAGTCCATTTAAGTTCACACCTACTGCTTCAGAGTCACTTATTAGTATTGTTTAAATAAAATTATAGTTAAGTTCCCCATTCCTATCCATTCTAACTTAAAAAAAAAACCAGAATGCATTGCTGAACAAATAAAATAATGAACTGCTTGTTTAAGATAGCAGTATGGCTTGGTCTTAATTCTGGATTTCTATTCTCAGTTAATGTACTATACATTCTCATATTTTAAGAAAAGCATACTCTTCCCAGAAGAACCTTAAGTGTTTCTGCTGAACTGATTTGCTTGCATTAATTTTTAATACAACAAAATTTCAAGTTACTTGGCAGTTCCCACTACAAAAGATGCTATCAAATACCCCACAAAAATAAGCTAGATACTGAGTCACAGGACTGACGTGAAATCCTACCTAAGTGTACAGACCACTAAAAACAACAGAAACATCAGCACATATTCTGCGATTATTCTCAACTGCTCCCTCAACAGAGATTTTAAAAGAGAGTACGGATATAATGCTTACCAGTTTTCCATCTTTTACACTTTCTGCTCAACACCAAAACATTTTTTTTTAAAAAAAAACTTGTTTCCACAGCTTTCTGTTTCAGCTCCTGTCATTCTGACTGCACCTTAATTCATTGCATCACATAATAAGTCTTTTGTTTGCATTAGCCACTCAGGTCATAAGCCTTAATCAGTAAATTAATCAACAGGGCTATTAGTTGATTGGACAAAGGAAGCCAATTTTAACAGGTGAGGACAATTCCTAATGGCCTTGTTAAAAAAAAAAAAAAGACAGCAACAACTACTTCGACAAGAGGAGAATGAATGAAATTGTAATACCAACCCTTTATCCAGAATGTATATTCATCTGTGTCTGGTGATAATCACATTTGTACCCTCGGAAGGAACACAGGCTAATGTGGCATTTTAAAATATTTAATCAGCCATTGTGTACGATGTTAGATCACATTGGGCATTTGGTGACTTACAGCTAAAAATATTTGCTTAGCAGGGGTGTCTAGATTTCAATTTGATTAGAAAGTGGATATGATATATGTTACAATATTAGAAGCTTCTAATAATATATTAGCATATATTAACTTTATGGTTCATCTGCATTTCTTTACTTGTACCTGCATGGTATACATTTTATATTGTTTCAAAATACATGTTAAAATGGCAAGGAAGAGGAGGAAAGAAGAATGAAAGGGAAAGAAAGAAAAAAAGAAAGAAAGAAAGAAAGAAAAAAGAAAGGAAGGAAGGAAGGAAGGAAGGAAGGAAGGAAGGAAGGAAGGAAGGAAGGAAGGAAGGAAGGAAGGAAGGAAGGAAGGCTATTACCTGAGTAAACACAAGAGATTGATGCTGGTCAACCTCTGGGCCCAGTTTTCTAAATTTACTATAGAGTTGAGATTTAATCATGAAGATTGCATTTATGGTGGATATCTCTAAAAGGATATGCTAGAGATGTGTGCAGAGCAGTCTTCTGTAGCTACTACATATATATTATGTCAGTCTGCCCAGGCATTAACCCAAGGCCATAGAAAAACACAAATGTTATATATATTGTCATCTAAGATGTTGCTTTACATTAGGAGAGATTAAAATGTGGTGAAGTTTGGTAGATTATTTATTTATTTTGCATTTATTTACTCATCATGTTTCTACTATGTCCATCTCGCCTAAGTGACTCTGAGAGGGTCCCATAAAAATCATAGCATAGCATAAAAGCGTAAAGAAGAACAAAGTCAAAAACAACATTACGAAAGGCAGGGTTACCGTTAAAGTTAACAAGGTGGAGACAAACACCTTCCTAACACCAACTATTTCCAAGATCACATATCACTCTGTGACCCACATATCAATAGGCAGGACCAGGTCTTAACACAGACTTTCCTAAAGGCCAGAAGAATCAGACTTCCAAATCTTTGGTTCACTTGTATAGTATCTTATTTATTTATTTTTCCCCTCTCTAGAAAGACTGGGGAATTTTGCCTGGTTAGCTATCCTTGCTTTGTGCTGATGCATGCATTGTCTATTTGTTCTTATAGGTAATTTATTAATATCCAAAAATGAAAGGTAGGGCTGTATGAAAGTAGCCTTCCAATATCTAAAGGGCTGCCTCAAAGAAGAGGGGGGTCAACCTGTTCTCCATAACACGAGAAGGCAGAACAAGAAGCAATGAATGGCACTTTTATGGGGAAGGAGAGAACCAGCCTAGAAATAAGGAGACATTTCCTGACAGTTCGAACAATTAATCAGTGGAATGATTTTCCTTTAGACATTATGGGTGCTCCATCACTGGAGGTTTTTAAGAAGAGATTGGGCAATCGTTTGCATGACATATTATAGAGTTTACTGCTTGAGCAGGAGGTTGGACTAGAATAGGGGTCCCCAACCCCCAGTCTGTGGATCGTTTCCAGTCCGCAACATGCCAGCAACCGGTCTGCACAAACAAGCAAAGCCCCATCCAGGCAGCACACAAACCACACACCCTCCAGTCCATGGAAAAACGTCTCTTCATGTAACTGGTCCCTGGTGCCCAAAAGGTTGGGGACTCTGCACTAGAAGACTTCAAAGGATCCTTCCAACTCTGTTATTCTGTTATTCCTTTGTTTTAGTTCTTTAATAGTGAGTGTACTGTTATGCTGAAAAATGGAAAATGTAAAGGAAATCAAAGACAGCTTATTGGGGAAGAGTAAAAAACTTGCCTTACCTTGTTAATGCAGATGACATTGGGACCTGTCTAGACTTACAATAGAAGCAAGTCCTGCATTTGCACACTCCAGCATGTGTTTCATAGGTTACAAAGCCTATAAAGACTTGACTTTTTTTAATTTTTTTTGTATTTTAGTAAGCTTACCACGATTTTGACATATGGCTTTCTATTGAGAAAAAAGATACACACAAATCAATATTGTATGTATTAAATCTATTATGTCATTGAATGCTGAATCAGCTGCAGACTCTGCCAAAATAAAGAATAGATTTGATTTTAACTGTTCTTTGTAAAGGTATCAATTTTTATCTTTGAGTGGATCAAGTAGGATTCTGCTAGAATTTTACTCCCGTTTCAATATTAAAACTTTCCTATTCTCTGGAAAGTTAGCAATTCTTCATTAAGCCAATTAGATTTCAAAAGAGAGGTGGACCTGTGCAAATATTGTTGCATAACATTGAAGAATAACTGGAACTCTATTAATAGAACATATAGTAGCAGAAACTTGAAAGCCTCCCTTTTATAACCGAGAAAGCTAAGGTGGAATCAGTTTAAATTTGTTCCTAATGTTTTCTTCTTGTTCTAGGCTTAAATCGTGCTTTTTTGTAACTGCTTTCAACTAATTTCTCCAAGGTCTTCTCCACGGTTCCTTACAAAATCTGTACTTATTGGGTAAGCCTGATCTGATAGCAAAACTGAAATATCAGAATCTTGAGATGGAAGGGCAAACTGTGTAATTTCAGTCTACGGCAATTTTAAATTACTTTGTATATAAAGTTGAAGGATTGGATGACAGCCTTATTGAGCAAATGGGTGATCTTTTTAAGTTTATATTTGATAGGTTTCTCCTTTCCTGGAAAAATTCTCATCTGATGAGCCAAAGGTTTTACAAAATCAAATTTAGGAACAATTTTCTTGCAACTTCAAAAAAAAAAAAAAAAAAAAACTGGGAAAACACCTGGAAGAATGAACTCGTAGAACCCAAAGTCTAAAAAGAGCCATCATTTGAAATTGGCAATATACCCAAATTGAAACAGAGATCTTTCAGGTCCACAAATTCTCCTACCATTTATAAATAATGTTTAATCAAGTTAGTAGAGGGCAAATACCTCCTGCATATTTTTTTATAGATCTCCCTCATTTTTATTTTTTAAATGCCATGGTTCAGGTGGAAAATTTATTAATTGTGCTAGTCTGGTTAAGGGTATTATAGCAAATGAATTCACACAACTTATTTCACAGCCTTCCATCAAATTCCGTGATTCAATGGTTTAAAATAGGAACTTAAAAAACCATCAGATATTTAAAATGCAGCATGCTAAAACGGCAGATTCAAAACTGAAAACAGAATTTAAAATCAGAAGAAAATGGCAGTTAAAATATGTCTGTTGTCATATTTCTGCATAGCTGTATGTCTTCCTTTCACTTATTATTATAGTTTGCAGCCCTTAGCTCTTAGTGTTACCTCACTCTTCCTGCAGGCTTCCAAACCCACAGTGTTTCTTTTTCTAAATGCGTATTAGTGGCCCACTTTTTTTTTTCTATTTAGCTTCATTTGACTTTTAATCATTAGCATAGAGTTTGATAATTTGAGGTCAAAGTGGCAAAATATGAGCCTATCATAGTGAACAATAGTAGTATAAAAGGATGCTGTTGTGCACAATAGGGCACTAATTCTTACTTTCAGCTAAATGATAGATCAAATCCTGCGTCCAGGGTTCAGAAAAGTTTAAAACTAAATGAAAACTCAGCAGTTTCTTTAAGGAAGCGATACGGAATGTCAGATGATCAGAGAAGATTTTTTCTGTATGCAAGATAAATATTTCTTGATATAAGTGGATGACATTTTTCTTCCCTCTTCGCAGAAATATCCAAGGCTTGTGTTCCCTAATCTACAGAAATTGTTGTACATAAAACTGGAGGCACCAAATTGACAAATGATACTCTAGGCTGGTTTTCAGAAGTCAGGTCTAAAGAAGTCAAGTTAAAGACCTAGGCAACACAAAAATACAATATAACACATATGTTAACGAGACCAGTAATTCTGCCTAGTCTGCTGCTAGCAAAGCATGAATTCTACAGAGTACAGTTACAAACTTTGCAATGGCGAGAGTTATTTTAGGATCTTCATGCCTCCAACAGAAGCTGTCTATCCAGGAAATGAGCTGAAAAGAGGTGAATTTAAATAACTCAAACATCTTAATGAATTGCAGGTAATGAAGACAGGAAGTACTCGGAACAAAAAGAAACGATGCTGATTTTTTTTCCCTTTTTTTTTTTTTAAAAAAAGCTGTAACTTCACTTAACCATTTTAAGGGCACCGGTAATACTTGATTCAAATTGATTCCTTTCAGTTAAGCTTTGCAAAGCAGTAATGCAAGTTCTTTTAAGGGTGAAAATATAATGTTCTGCAATCAAGTGTATATAATACCTCCAGAAATGGTGCAAAGAAAAGAAAAATAAGAGACATTATTTTTTCAGATCCATATATTTCTATAAGCATTCGCAGAGGGAAATATACAATTAAAATATCCTGGAAGAATAGGATTCCAAAAAAATAACTTAACACTAGAAATGTCATAAAGATGGGAGGTTAAAAGGTCCACCTTGATATTTTTGACACTCCTGCTAGCTATGCCCTTGCTTGCCACTGAAATTCCATTTTAACTAGTCAGTTCATGGCCAGTATATGTTTTTATTTTCTATCAGTGCCTCTTATAGGTTTGACCCCTTTCAGCTGGGCCAAGTCTTTATAGATGGAAAGCTTCCAAGATTCTCAGTCACAAAATTCCTCACTCTTTGTAGACGAAGTTTCCTTTGCAGTTGCAATGTATGGCTGTGAAAGTTGGACCATAAGAAAGGCTGAGTGCCAAAGAATTGAGGCCTTTCAGCTATGGTGCTGGAGAAGACGCCTGTGAGTCCTCTGGACTGCAAGGCAATCAAACTGGTCAATCCTAGAGGAGATCAACCCTGACTGCTCTTTAGGCAGCCAGATCCTGAAGTTGAAACTCAAATACTTTGGCCACCTAATGAGAAGGAAGGACTCACTGGAGAAGAGTCTAATGCTGGGAAAGATTGAGGGCCATAGAAGAAGGGGACGACAGAGAATGAGGTGGCTGGATGGAGTCACTGAAGCAGTAGGCGTGAGCTTAAAAGGACTCCAGAAGATGGTAGAGGACAGGAAGGCCTGGAGGAACGTTGTCCATGGGGTCGCAATTGGTTGGACATGACTTCGCAACTAAAAAAACAACAAAAATGATGAATAAAAGTATGGAAACCACCCTGGAAATTAATCTCATTGTTTTGTTGGCATTAAGGTTGAGCAATAAAATAGCCCTGTATCAATTGTAAGGATTAAAATTATCTCTGTATTGCCCATAAATCCCAAACTTTGCAGGACCACAGCTATCTGTTAGTGGCCCTGAGAAGAACAATGCAAAAAGCAAACAAAAGCAGATTATCTCTCTATGTGTAGGGGAATGTAGTCTGGATTCTCCAGAGGGAGGGGCTTAATTTCATAGGACCAAGACACAGCAAAGTTCAGATAGTTTGTTTGGGAGGAAGAGTTAAGATGGCTCTTCCCTTGAAGCTTCCAAAATAAATATTTAACGATAGCACTTAGCAATAGTACTTAGACTTATATTCTGCTTCTTAGTGCTTTACAGCCCTCTCTAAGTGGTTTACAGAGTCACCATATTGGCCCCCCAACAATCGAGGTCCTCATTTTACCAATCTCAGAAGGTTGGAAGGCAGAGTCAACCTTGAACCAGTAAGAATCGAACTGCTGGCAGTCGGCAGAGTTGGCCTGCAATACTGCATTTTAAGCACTAACCCCACTATGGCTCAGTGATACAAGTAGTTGCTTTAGTTTGGCAAGGTTTCTATTTATGGGTGAGGAATGATAAAGGGAAAGTGCTTAGAAGTAACTCTGCGTGTCTTGGGTTTGGGAACCTAACAATATGATGGATTATTTATGATTAAATTTATTAAGTTTTATATAAGGATCATATAAGGAACGGTTGCTGGAATTGGGTATGTCTAGTCTAATGAAGAGAAGGACGAGGGATGACATGACAGCAGTGTTCCAATATCTCAGGGGCTGCCCCAAAGAAGAGGGAGTCAAGCTATTCTCCAAAGCGCCTGAAGGCAGGACAAGAAGCAATGGATGGAAACTGATCAAGGAGAGGAGCAACCCAGAACTGAGGAGGAATTTCCTGACAGTGAGAACAATTAACCAGTGGAACAACCTGCTTCCAGAAGCGGTGAATGCTCCAACTCTGGAAGTTTTTAAGAGGAGACTGGACAGCCATTTGTCTAAAATGGTATAGGGTTTCCTGCCTGAGCAGGGGGTTGGACTAGATGACCTCCAAGGTCCCTTCCAACTCTATTATTATTATTGTTATTAATGACAGTGGACATTGTGACCAAATAGGTAATTGTTCCTCACATACCTTTTTCCCCCTCTAGCAAAAAAAGTAGTAATATACAATAATCTCACTCAATTGCTTTCTCTCTGTGTGTATGCATGTGAGCAAGTATGTTTATTCTTGCTCACCGAAATATGAGCATTTTGTGGGGCTGACCCTCAAAGTTCTGGTTACCAAGGCTACAAATTATAGGCATCTTTTTCCCCCACCACCATAGAAACAAGACTGCCACTAACACAAATTGCCTATAATTTTCCTATTCCCATAATTCATCATTTAGACTCCTGAGGCTGTGATGGGATGAGTTACAAAATTTTTGATTTATATACTCTTAGAGGGAAAAAAAAATGACTCAGACCTTGAATGAAGTGTGCTTGTTATCATCGGAACTGGAAAACTAAACTAAAATCTATGACCCAGGGCAGGAATTCACCACAATGCTCAAGTTCAAAAGATCCAATCAACAATGTGCATTAAAGAGTTCCAGATTAGTGTGATTGTCTTTTAATAAACCCTTGTTGTGTGAATGTCATTATTGCCTCTTTTCAGATATTCTGAGATTAATGGTCAGTGACTAACCATGATGAGAGCTAGAGCAGAGATTTGTAACACTACAAAGAGCTTAGGAAAACAGCTGCTAATTGCGCTTACTCATCCTCCAACGTTTGTAGAGGGAAAGACTGCAATTGACAGCAATGTCATTAGAAACAACAACTGGTAGTGTAATCAAGATGGAAGCCTGTTCTGATCTCTTTTGTTCTCTTACTTGAGTCCAAGCTACTCAAACTCCATGGTCCAGGAAAGGACAGACATGCATCAAGATGGAGAACTGACCTTGGGAAAGAAAGAAATAAAGCACTAAGGAAATATTTATGGACCTTCAACTCCCAGAATTCCTCAGCCAGGCACGCTGGCTGAGGAATTCTGGGAGTTGAAGTCTACAAGTCATAAAAGGGCCAAGTTTGAAGACCCCTGGTCTAACAGCATTATATCCTACGGACATTGCTTTCCATGACTTAGTCTCTGCACGGAGAGAGATTGAATCGTACATACAGCTAACAAAAATGCTGTTTTCATTGCTTCACACATAATAGATTGCTTAACTGACTTGTTATTTAATATTAGTCCACCCTTATGAAATGTTCTTTTGCAACAAACATTTCTGGAAGAACAAAAACACGTGTTTTGTTCGTTCTGTTTTTATAGAATGTCAAAGCAAATCATCCTAACCTACTGAAAATTATAGTTTAGCTATCTGTATACATGGCTTGGAAGAAAAGGACAGAAACCGGTATGAGTTAATCAGGTTGAAATTGTGTCAGATGTTTCTGATAGAAATAATTTGCTATCTTTCATGAGATGAATGAGTGTTAAAGGAGCTGTTTGTATCAATTAATATTTGCATGACTGCTTAAGCTTTTCTCTTCTACTTTAATTGTTAATAAATTATCTTGAAATAGGGCTGCTTTTGTTATGTGAACTTTCTGATAATGTTGGCAGTTCCTTGGAGCATGGTGTGACCCTGAAATAGTGATATGCAAGTAGACTTCATAAGAGTTCCCATGGAAGATTTTTGGAATTGCTGTATTAAGATACAGATTCTCTTTTATTAGCTTTGATTCTGATGTTGGCTTAGCATGTATTTCTCCAAAGTAAGATGTTCTGCTTTCTGTATTAGTTTAAATATTAGTTTCTATCATCTATCTGTCTGTCTGTTTGTCTCTCTGTCTATCCTCTCTTTTTCATCTATCACTCTCTCTGTGTCCTATCTATCTATCTATCTATCTATCTATCTATCTATCTATCTATCTATCTATCTATCTATCTATCTATCTATCTATCTATCTACCTATCTATCTGTGTCTGCCTGTCTATTTCTATCATCAGTGGAACAATCTGCCTCCAGAAGTTTGTGAATGCTCCAGCACTGCAAGTTTTTAAGAAGAGACTGGACAACCATTTGTCTAAAATGTTGTAGGGTTTCCTGCCTGAGCAGGGGGTTGGATTAGAAGACCTCCAAGGTCCCTTCCAACTTTATTATTGTTATTATTATTATTATTATTATTATTATTATTGTTATTGTTATTGTTATTGTTATTGTTATTGTTGTTGTTGTGGATCATCGCATAGTCAGCCAGATGTTCAGACTGGATTTGGCATTTTGTCTACCTATCGAGTCCTTATCCAGGACCTGTTGTTGTTGTTATTATTATTATTATTATTGATCATCACACAGTCAGCCAGATGTTCAGACTGGATTTGGCATTTTTGTCTACCTACCAAGTCCTTACCAAGGACCTGGGATAGGCAGGTGTGGATGTTTGATGGTATCATCATCATAATCATCATCATCATCATCATCATCATCATCATCATGCTTATCTATCTATCTATCTATCTATCTATCTATCTATCTATCATCTCTCTCTCTCTCTCTCTCTCTCTCTCTTTCTCTCTGTCTGTCTGTCTCTGTCTGTCTTTCTCATATTAATCTATTATATTTGTGTCCTCAATGCTTGCAGGAACATCTATACAGCATATAAGTTTAAACCATAGAGGATATGATTCCTATGAGTTCTCGCTCAGTTTCAGAAGTGCACTATGTATATCCTTTCAACAGCACCTGACTTATTTTTAGCAACTGAGTCAGTCACAGTTTCCAAGAACCCTCCTCTCTGCAGAGCAGAGTGCTCACAGGCTTTGTTACTCTTAGCTTGCATCATTCCATTTCAAAGGGTAAACATAAGCAGAAAGAGCTGCATTTTCAACTGTTCTCCTCCGGTTGGTACGTTCTGTTTTCTCCAAGTCAGCTTATATGCATCCCTCAAGGAGCAAGAAGCATTCTGTAATCCCCTAAGAAGGGAAACAATATGAATATGTTTTCTTTTGTTTTTTAATTAATTGTGGTTCACGTAACACACAGGTGATCGTAGACTGCACACACGGAGACACATACTGCTTCTTCGCTGTGTATGGACAGGCTTTCTTTCCGGATCAAACCTGATGAGTGAAGTATATTATTTACACTCTGTAAAGGCTAACTAAAAGTCCCAAGCATTCTTGTAGTATTTCTATAGCAAGAGCCGTGGTGGCACAGTGGTAAGAATGGAGTACTGCAGGCTAATTCTGCTGACTGCCAGCTGCCGGCAGTTCAGCAGTTTGATTCTTACCAGCTCAAGGTTGACTCAGCCTTCCGTCCTTCCAAGGTCAGTAAAATGAGGACACAGATTGTTGGGGGCAAGATGCTGACTCTATAAACCGCTTAGAGAGGGCTGTAAAGCACTGTGAAGCGGTATATGTCTACAGTAAGTACTATTGCTACTGACTCAGCCTTCCATCCTTCCGAGGTCGGTAAAATGAGGACTCAGATTGTTGGGGCCAATGTTGACTCTGTAAACTGCTTAGAGAGGGCTGTAAAGCATGATGAAGCAGTATATAAATCTAAGTGCTTTTTCTATTGCTATCTCTTGGGAGATAAACTTTATTGTATTTTCCTTTTAGGGAAGCATGTATAGGGTTACAGGAGTTCTTGACTTACGTCCATTTGTTTAGCAACCATTCAAAGTTACACTGAAAAAAAGGGGACTTACAACCTATTTAAAACCATTGCATCATCCCCATGGTAACATGACCAAAATTTGGGCACTTGGCAACTAGCTTTACAATGGTTGTGGTGTTCTGGGTTCATGTGATCACAATTTTCACATCTTCCCAAAAGGCTTCTGACAAGCAAAGTCAACTCTGTGTGTGTGTGTGTGTGTGTGTGTGTGTGTGTGTGTGTGAGAGAGAGAGAGAGAGAGAGAGAGAGAGAGAGATTTATGAGACTTATATACCGCTTTAAGTGCAAGCACTCTCTAAGCAGTGTACACCAGTAAGCAATGTATATATATATATATATATTATATTATATATATATATTTACATTGCCCCCAACAATCTGGTCCTCATTTTACCTATCCCGGAAGGATGGAAGGCTGAGTCAACCTTGAGCCGGTGAGATTTGAACCGCTGACCTGCTGAACACAGTCAGCTAAAGTGGCCTGCAGTACTGCACTCTAACTGCTGCGCCACCTCGGCTCTAATATGGATTTACTTAAGGACTACACCAAGCATGTCAAACTCGTGACGTATCACAACTTTTCCCCCACTGCCATTAGTGGGGTGGGTGCGGTTTCGGCATGACGCATCCGGCCCACGGGCCAGCAGTTTGACATGCCTGGACTACACGATTCACTTAAGAACTGCAATGATTTGCTTAATAAAAGAAAGGCTGTAAAATCTGGCATAACTTACTTAACAACCGCTTGCTTAGCCATAGGAATTCAGGTCCCAATTGTAAATTGTAAGTTGAGGACTGCCTGTACCATTTGCAGAACTGTTCTGCAATGATCAAAAGGTTTCTTGTGTGTTGTTTCATTAACTTTCAACAACGTAAGGCTGAACAAAAGGTCTATCTAGTCAAGCATTCTGTTCCTTGGTGGCCAACTAGATGCTTATGGGAACTCCCCCCCCAAAAAAAAAGCAGAAGTGGAATTCATGTCCCCCCAGTGACTAGTATTAAGAGGCACACAGCCTTTGATGCAAAACATTATGTACAGCAATTGGGATATCAGGCCAGTTATAGCTTTATCCTCCATTGATTTGTCTAATCCTCTTTTAAAGTCATCCAAGTTGGTGACCGTAACTAAATTGTGTAGTAGCAAATCCCACCGTTAAAACTATGCATTGTGGAAATGTGTTCTTTTCTGAATCTCCTGCTACACAGCTTTATTAAGTGACCCCAGGCTCTGTATTCAGGAAAAGTTCTCTTCCCTTTATACTTTCCTTCCTATAACCAGCAATTGTACACATCACTTGTACACATATCTTGCCTCCCCCCCCCAAAAAAACCCTCTAACATTTGCATCAGGTGTTCATAGGGAAAATACTTCCCTGCTGTATTATTTTGGCTGCCACTTTCTATAAGGTTAATTCATAAATCTGCTCCCCATTTTTTATCCTCTTTGAAAGCAAATGGGAAATTCATTAGAAAATCAATGCCTGATCATCTCCCTTTTCCTCTGCTAACTAGTTCTCCTTGCTGTTCTTGTTGTTGTTGCAATTAAGCAACTGGCGAGCCTTAATTCTTAGCCAACTCTAAGTTGCACGTGTCTCAGTGACCTTCTCAAGATTTCTGGCTTCTGACTAGTTATGGGAGCAGAAAACTTGTGAGTTTTTCAGCAGAATTGTCAGGCTGGACATACTCTACAAGAGTCAGCATATGTCTAAAACTAAACACAATTTCTTATTCATTCAAGATTCTCATAGAACTCTCATTAAAGGCTTATTAAAAACAAAGTAGACACGGTTATGAGAATTCCTCTTGCTGAACTATTTCCCATCTACAACTAGGGGAATAGCTCAGATCCCATTAATGGAAGTATTCTGTTTATTTTTTTTTTTTTTACTGCCTTTCTCTAGGTATCTTTCCTGATATCAAAGAAGTTTGCAGGATGGTCTTTATAAAACTATCTCCCAGTGTTAAAACTGAACTACTCTTCTTGCCTTCTTCCACTAAATGCACTTGAGAGTTGTTGATCCTCAATATTATGTCAGAGTACTTTAAAAATTGTGGTGTCTCTTACTGATGTTGCTTTCCCCTCTTTTCTTTCATGGAGACCAAGTTGTTGAAGAAGATTCCCAAACATGCTTCCTATTCCTTTTCTGCTGTCCTCTGTCTCTGTCTCTGTCCTCCCCCTCTCTTTCTGTCTGTGTGTGTATGTATGTGTTTGTGCATGTGTGTGTGTATGAGACAGAGAGAGAGGGGAAGGAAAGAAGGAAGGAAGGGAGAGAGGGAGAGAGAGAGGGAGGAAAGGAGGGAGGGAGGAAGGGGTTAGAAAAGTTAGATTTCAAACTGAATAAGGATAAAGGAAATATTACAGAGATCCTCTGTACAAGTGACAGATGATGGAATTAGCAGCTTGAATATAGGGCTGTCTACTGAGCTGGCCATTGAAATGATTAAGTTTTTCTCTTGGGTGCTGTTTCTATCATTACTGGCATATTGGTATTTAGGGCAGACATAAAGCCAGAAGCTGAACATTTTGAAAGACTTCTTCTTCTTCTTCTTCTTCTTCTTCTTCTTCTTCTTCTTCTTCTTCTTCTTCTTCTTCTTCTTCTTCTTCTTCTTCTTCTTCTTCTTCTCTTCTTCTCCTCCTCTTCTTCTCCTTCTTCTCCTTCTCCTCCTCCTCCTCCTCCTCTCTTCTTCTTCTTCTTCTTCTTCTTCTTCTTCTTCTTCTTCTTCTTCTTCTTCTTCTTCTTCTTCTTCTTCTTCTCCTCCTCCTCCTCCGCCTCCTCCTCCTCCTCCTCCTCTCCTCTCCTCCTCCTCCTCCGCCTCCTCCTCCTTTCTTCTTCTTCTTCTTCTTCTTCTTCTTCTTCTTCTTCTTCTTCTTCTTCTTCTTCTTCTTCTTCTTCTTCTTCTTCTTTAAACAAAGCCAAGAGTGGTTTGATCCCAGAAATCTGACCCTAATCTTTACCAAGTTGCAAACCAACCTTTTTTTTTTTAAATGTTTTGATACGACTCTATCAGAAACTGCACCATAACATGCAAATTGTTTCTGAAGTGGATCTCTATTACTTGAGAAAATGCAGAGAATGTGAAGACAAAGAGAAAAAAAAAGGGGTGGGGAGGAGGGAAGGAGGTCTCAGATTGTCCCTTACAATCGTGAAGTTGGAGAAGACACTTTGGCTGATAGCCTTTTAATCAATTACAAGGAAGGAATTGCCCATAAACCTTGAGCGTAGACTTCCAGCCTTTTTATTTTAGAAAGCTCAAGCCTTGCTTTCTTTCACTTAACTGGTCAAAGTGAAAATTGCTGAGATAAACTCCAGCAGGAAATATCAGTCCGAGCCACACTTCAGTTTAAGCATGCTCTGGTGTTAATGGGCAGAAAAAAAAATATAGTCATGAAGAGAACTGGAAAGAGAGTTTTGTTTAATGAACTTAGACACAAGAGAACTAATATCCTTGTTATCAGTAACCCCAAGCACTGGAAGTCCAATTGCTCCCATGCAGAGGCCAGCTGTAATGTGAACCCCGGCATTAAATATTAAAATATAAACTTTTGTGTATTGTTCATTATTCACATAATGGAAGTGTCATAATCCTCTACGCTATGCTTTTTGATTTTTTTTTCTTTTTAAAGAAAGACAAAATAATTTGCCACATAGCACTAAGGAGTAGACATAACTAGCGTTCCTTTAATTCATTTTTTTAATATTGCTTTATCATAGAAAATTAAATACAAAACAGTAGAACAAACAAACAAACAAAATGAAAAAAAAGAAAGAAAAGCATATGTTCAACCTTAACAACAAAAAAGAAAAAAATAGCATACAAAAAAAGAGAGGAAAAAAGTGGTCAGTTAAATTTAACACTTTACATGAAGGATCCACCCAGGCTGGGTGCTGAACGAAAATAAAAAGCAATAAATTATTCTCCCCTTTTACACATACATACACACACACACACACACACAGACGTATTATCTATGTATGTAAAGAAAAAAAGTAGCCAACAGGTTGAGCTAAACATTACACTAATCTTCAAATCCCTCTGTTAAAACATCTGTTATTATACTTAGCATGTAGAAAGTTCACAAACAGTTTCCAGTCTCTTATAAAGCTGTCTAGTCCATTATCTTTAATCAAAGCAGTTAATTTTGCCATCTCTGCCAATTCAGTCAATTTCAAAATCCATTCTTTGAATCCATCTCTTTTTCATTCCAGTCTTTGGCAAGTACAATCCACGCAGCCATCACCCTGTGAAGGAATAGCACCCCAAATTGTTTTTCAATTGACTTGTCCACCCGACCTAAAAGAAGAGTTTCAGTTTTCATTAACATTTGTATCTTACATATTTTTGCATTGTCGTTGTTACATTTATCCAGTATGTTTTCACCTATTTGCAAGACTACCTCATATGATAAAATGAACCTGGATTTTAACTATGGCCTTCCTTTAATTTTGGCGTGTAACATCTTCAATCAGAGACAAGCCACCAAGAAAGAAGAATCAGCATTATTTACAGAACAAACTGCCTAAGTTGTAGCTACCCTTAATAAGACAAGCAGAATGTCAACTATATCAACGATATCTATAACAAAGAACCGAGACAGAGAAGTAGCAGAATAACAAAATTGGAAGGGACCTTGGAAGCTTTATAGTCTGAGGGGGAGACCCTATAACATTTCAGACAAGTGGCTGTCTAGTTTCTTCTTAAAAATCTCCAGTGATGAATTATCCACAACTTCTGAAGGTTAATTGTTCTCATCTTTAGGAAATTTCTTCTTAGTTCTTGGTTGCTTCTCTCCTTGATTAGTTTCCATCCATTGTTTTTTGTTTTGCCTTCTGGTGCTCTGGAAAAAAAGTTGACACCCTCTTCTTTGTGGCAGCTCCTTAAATATCAGAACCCTGTATGAAACTCTTCAAACAGCCGGTCCTTCCTTAAGAATACTTTAATCCAGTGGTTCTCAACCTGTGAGTCGGGACCCCATTTGGGGTCGAACGACCATTTCACGGGGGTCGCCAAACAATGCAGTCCATCATTTCTTTCCCCTTTTCCTTAGCTGTGCTACTCCCTTTTATTCTATTGGCTTTTGAAAGCCAATAGAATAGACTCTCTTGAATAGAGTCTAATTCTATTGGCTTTCAAAAGCCAATAGGAATTGTCCAGGCTGTCTCTGCCCTGCTGAGCCCACCAAAAGTCCCATTCTGCAAACGGTGCTGCAAGTTGTCTGCAGCAAAGGTGAGCTGTCTGGAAGTTTCCACCCCTCCCTGCTAAGCAACTACTAAAAATGTAAGTAAAAGAGGGCCAGGGGTGGGAGGTGGGAGGCCGGCAGGCACAGGGAGGGTTGTTGGCACGTGTGGGGCCTGGCGCGTGCCTTACCTACCTTGGGCTGGGCCAGCTGGTGGCCCAGTCGGTGGTTGGCTTGCGCCATCTCTGCCGCTTGCCAGCTACGCCTCGGCCAGCGCAGGGGGCGGCACCACGCATGTACGGTGCTCCTGGGCAGGGAAAGTCCTCGACTTACGACTGGTTTGGTAGTCCTCAACTTATGACCGGTTGGGTAGTCCTCGACTTACGACCGGTTGGGGGTCACGGCATTAAAAAGGTTGAGAACCACTACTTTAATCTATGTACTTTTCCAGTCCTTATTTCCGTAATCATAGCCTTGTACAGAAGACCAGAGTTCTCCACCTACCTGTTTTCCAATTAAGAATGCAGAATAAATTATCCTGGAGCAAGCCATTGTTTTCTCTCTTTTAAGGTCTCCTTTCCCAAGAGGCCAGATAAATACCTCTGGGTAGCCCTTAAGAAAAACCCCGGGTCTAATTCCCTTTAAAATCCAGCCAAACTGTTAGTCATTAGTGATTACTGTGAAATTTCAGGAAAGCAACCAAATTCACCTACGAAAGCAAAGAAGGCTTTTAAGAACGCACTCTGTATGCACAGAAGGGAGCAAATTGCTGAGCCAAGACAAAAAAAAAAAAAGTCATAGTCATCCTGTATCAATCCATTTAACAGGAAAAGTGACTCATGGAATAATTTCTTGGTGGATATTGCCCTTTAGTAACAGCATTGAAATTTAAGCAAGGGGAATTTGTGATGCCCACAAATTCAAACTGTGTTTGTCATATTCTTAATGTCTTTCTTGGTCATAAATTAGATGTTGTGCTTTGTAGCATCACACTCAAACCGCTCTCCTCAATTAAAATTAAATTTAGCTTTTGTAGCCAATGTTTAAAACAAAATGAGAACCAATATTTTAGACTTAAAAGACCTGCACGGTTTCTAACCCACCAAACTAAATTTAGTCTATTAACTAGATGGGAGATTCACACACGTTCTTAATAAACTCTTTCCTTCCTGGTTCTCAGACATTTTAAAAAAATCACTTGCTGTTGACATAGAAGACAAAAAAAAAAAAATAACAAATTAATGCCTCAGCTACATTTAACAGAATAAAAAGGGGAACTTCAGGACAAGGATATTTGGAAATTTTTAAAAGACATAGAAGGAGGCACCGAATGGGGGAAAAAAAAATCCTTCCATATTGTTGCCAAGACACTTCTACGTGAAATCACGTTCGATTTGGAGGTGGCCTTTAAACTTACCCAAGTGTTAAATCACTCTTATTTTATTTCCTGTCAGAAATTGGCAGGAGAGCTCTCTTTGATATTTGATTGTGTAACCTTGAATTTTGGCAATATGAAATACGGAAAATTCAGTTGAGGAACAAAATATTATAGCTTCTTGAAGAAAGACAGAATAGGCTTTTAAAAGGGAATAATATGAAGAGGAACAACATTGTAATTAATGGTCCATTGAGTAGGTGGGCACCTATTTGGTGACAATGGTTTTCAAGCATTTATATCTTACATCCCATCATTATCTCCAATATCTCATGGGTTGCCTCAAAGAAGAGGGAGTCTCCAAGGCGCCTGAAGGCAGGACAAGAAGCAATGGATGGAAACTAATGAAGGAGAGAAGAAACCTAGAACTAAGGAGAAACTTCCTGACTACTAGAACAATTAATCAGTGGAACAATCTGCCTACAGATGTTGTGGATGCTCCAACACTGGAAGTTTTTAAGAAGAGACTGGACAGCCAATTGTCTGAAATGGTATAAATTTCCTACCTGAGCAGTGGGTTGAACTAGAAAACCTCCAAGATCCCTTCCAACATCAACAGCAGCAGCAGTAGCAGCAGCAGCATCGTCGTCGTTATTATTATTATTATTATTATTATTATTATTATTATTATTATTACTATTATTATCTTCCACGAAGAGGCCAAAATGAACCTGCTTCAGAAAAGACAGGAAAGACTGACTGTAAATGTCTGCTAGATTAAGTACAGCTATGTGGGACAACCCGTGAAAAGTGAATTAAAGCCATTGTTTCCTGATTATGCCACCCTTGTCTTTGAAGGATGTTTGGTAGAGTTCAGGAATGTCTCGTATTTATTTATAACAGATTTTAAAGCAAAGTTTCATCAAAACTACCATGAAATGAGATTAAGTAGGAGATTGCATGGTCATTTGTACAACATAATACAGAGACTGGGGTGGACTTTCCTCCACTTTCTTTTTTTAACCTTTAAACTGCCCAGAAGCTCATAACAGTGGAGTTCTTCCAATATATTTGTCTATTTTAGTGTCCTTGCCTACATTTTGTGAGAGATTGGGAATGACAGTTTTTCATGGAGCTCATTTCTAACTAAATACTATCCTACAGGATTATTATTATTATTATTATTATTATTATTATTATTATTATTATTATTATTAATATATAAAACACATTTTCACATACACTCTTATACATATATACGCACACAAACATATATACACAGGTTTACAGGCATTATTATAATACAGTTATCAATTATGTCTAAAAAATTCAGAAATTTACCATTTTTCCTACCCAGTTTACTTCTAAGTCTCACTTTTGGTAGCTGTACATCAGTTGGGAACATATGAATTTTGTGGGTCCTTGGAAGTTAGCAGTAAAATTTATCCCATTAACACAACCACCCTGAAGACAAACGAAAGAATAACTGAAGAGGCATAACAGTAGAAAACAATTTATCCAGCTGATACTTGGGGAGAAATCTAAGTTTATACTGGTGGCGTCAAAGAGCTAATTGAGGAAGTCTTTCTTGGTTGAGGTTCTTCCTTGCATGGATTAAGAACAAATATTGCTTGGTGGGTTTTAATCTGAGATAACTCACTGGGCCCAGAGCAGTCACTTTGCATTTGTTCCTGCTGCTTTTCATGCTTTTCAAGAGCTTTGTTTTGTTTCCAGGAGCAGACCATTCATATCTAACTGGTCTACTAAAAAAATGAGCTCATGGGAAGTAGCCTAAGACAGGCATGTCAAACTCACCATGTCACGTGATGTCGCATGACGTATCAGGACTTTTCCCCCATTGCCAGCAATGGGGTGGACGCATTTCAGCATGAGGCATCTGGCCCGTGGACCAGCAGTTTGACATGCCTGCCTAAGAGGACACAAACTCTGAATGAAAGATAGATTGTGGACAGAAGTAACCAGCAATGGTTGGCAAGGATTTATAGAAGGAGTCTTCAAATTTGGCACGCTGGCTGAGGAATTCTGGGAGTTGAAGTTCACAAGTCATAAAAGGGCCAGGTTTGAAGACCCCTGTCTTAAATCTAACAAACAAAATGGAAGCTGGCTGAGGAATTCTGGGAGTTGAAGTCCACAAGTCATAAAAGGGCCAAGTTTGAAGACCCCTGATTTATAGCTTATAGGAGCTTACCTTGGGTCCTGCATGGAACAACGTTTCCATTCATATCCCCTTAAAGTAAAAAAAAAATGTTCATTCTTCTCTTGAGATCTTTCTTTTTTCTTGGGAAATGTGGCAAACTGCAGGATATTCAGACCTCTTCTAGACAAGGAATCATTAGTAAGCTTACATTTTCATGTTATTTATGTTTAGAAACTGAAGGCTATTGGAAATTATTAGCCTCCATGTAAGAACAAACAGATGTATTTGGATACCCCCTCTGAAATGAATAATCTTGTAAGGTAACAATTTGAAGAATTTTTTGCGTTGCTCTGAAAGAGATGTGTTAACATTTTGAAATATGCTTGAGAAGGGACAAAGAAAAAAGAGAAGTCATCAAGTCCTATTTGAAAGGGTTAAAGATTAAAACTGTTAAAAGGAAAGGAAAGGGACATGAAGTTGTTTTATTTGATCAAGGTTAACATAGAAGGCATTATTTTAATGGACTTTTACTGACCATGCCTGAAGGACACAGTTTTAAGGATCTCTCTGTAGAGAAGAAATGTGATATGGATGAAGAGATCATTTGTTGTATTATAAAAGAAAGTAGTAAATTGTTAAAACTGTTTATACATGTTGAGGAGTTACATCTTCATATTTATTTTTTTATTATATTCTTATATTTTCTTTCTCTTTTACTCTTTCTTTTATACTTTTTTCTTTTCTGCATGTTATATTTTTCTTTCTTTCTAGTCTTTTATTTTTGGTAGTTTGTATTGTCTGTACAACTGCCATACTTAACTGTTTGACAAAAAAAAATATTTGGCATAATTTTATCTAAATAGTTAAGAGCCTTTATAGAAGTGAGGGGAAAGACATTTCAACTGCTCCCACAGTGTCTTAAGTTATTCAACACATAGACACTTACACAAAAATAACTAGGAATAACTGTCTGTATTCCAGATTCCTATCTCCTTAGGGTCTGTAATAATAAATGCAAAAGTCAATAAGTCACCTATTCTTAGATAACTCTATATTTAAATGCAAGCAATAGATTCAATTTCCTTCTTTCCTTCTTCTGCTTGTCTCTTGTAACTTTCATTGCAAAACACTTCTAAGGCTAACTGGCAAAACAAAACTTGTTGAACAGGGATCTCACATTAATTAATGGCAATAGCAAGAACATTTAAAGGATCCCATCTGGGTTGGTCACCTGGACCAAAGTTTTGTCTTCCAAGCTTTTGGATTAGTGCTGGAGCCCATCTTCAGGGAACTTCTCTTTAGCAGAGTGTGTGCTGTTCTGTGCCTGGTTTCAACACATCCCAATCAAGATAAGATAAGATAACCTTTATTGTCATTTTTTTTTTTACTGTGGGCACAATGACACACATAAAAAATGAAATTTAGTTGTCCGCTTTCAAAGTGAACACATACATACACACACCTAAACATACTATATACAACATATACATACTATATTCAACATATGTATAGACCTACACCCCTACACATACATAACATATGAATATTAAACACTGTCCATCTTGAATACATAAGGGAAGGAGGAAGTTTTAGAGTTCACAAGGTTGATAACAAAACTGACTGAATCTGGATGTTCTGCTTCGGATACCACAGAGCCCCCTCCCAGAAGGTAACAAGAAAAACAGGTTGTGAAGAGGATGTGTAGCATCCCAGGCAATCCTGTGGACCCTGCTCAAGCAACGCTTCTGTGCTATGTCCTGGATGGAAGGGAGGGAACTGACAATGATCTTTTTGGCCATCCTCACCACTCTCTGCACCGCCTTCCTGTCTGAAGCAGGGATGCTTCCAAACCAGACTGTGATGCTGTATGACAGGATGCTCTCTATCATCCCCCTGTAGATAGTGATCAGGACAGGGGAAGGAAGATGTGCCCACCCCAATCAACATCTAAAAAGCCACTTACAACAACAAGCACTATAAAGGTCACACAGAGAACAGCACATACTCTGCTAGAGAGAAATTCCCTGAAGATTAGCTCCAGCATGAGTCCGGAAGCTTGGAAGAGAAAACCTCTAGTCCCAGTGACTGAACCAGATTGAAACCTGCAACATTATCCTAGAACACCTATATTAGCCTTCATTCATCAATAGCACTTAGACTTATATACCGCTTCATTGTGCTTTACAGCCTTCTCTAGATGGTTTAGAGCAGTGGTTCTCAACCTTTTTAATGCCGCAACCCCCAACCGGTCGTAGGTCAAGGACTACTCAACCGGTCGTAAGTCGAGAACTACTCAACCGGTGCAGCACCGTTTGCAGAATGGGACTTTTGGTGGGCTCAGCAGGGCAGAGACAGCCTGGACAATTCCTATTGGCTTTTGAAAGCCAATAGAATTAGACTCTATTCAAGAGAGTCTATTCTATTGGCTTTCAAAAGCCAATAGAATAAAAGGGAGTAGCACAGCTAAGGAAAAGGGGGAAAAATGGCGGACTGCGTTGTTTGGCGACCCCCGTGAAATGGTCGTTCGACCCCAAATGGGGTCCCGACCCACAGGTTGAGAACCACTGGATTAGAGAGTCAGCCTATTTCCCCCAACAATCTGGGTCCTCATTTTACTGACCTCAGAAGACTGAGTCAATCTTGAGACAGTGAGAATCGAACTGCCAAACTGCTGGCAGTCAGCAGTCAGCAGAATTATCCTGCAATACTGCATTCTAACTACTGCCCCATCACAGCTCTTAAGGTCACCGTTTGAAGGAACCTTAGTAGGTAACTGTTAATAATCCTGGAGACCCACTTCAAGTTACTTTTGATTCTCCCCCCCTGAACAAGATGCTACTTGTAAAGGAAGGGCTACAAGGATCACCTGGGAAATGCAAGTTCTCCTTGACTTACAACTGTAACTGAGCACAGAATCAAGCGGGCCAGTCCTTAAGCAGGTCAGCCACTAAGCAAGTCACCACATGACTGCACCTGGTTTTATAATCTTTTATACAGTGGTGTTTAAACGAACATGGAGATTGTAAAGTGAAGACTGGGGTCATTAAGTGAAGGCAGTGATTGCTAGATGAATCCTTTGTCCAAAAGGAGCATTTTTTTTGCTTGAAACCTGAAGTAAATCCCAGTTTCCAGAAAAAAAATAATGCAAATCACTGGCATGGGATTGCAGGACATAACAAACAACAATAAATGTGTGCCAAATATGATCCCCAAATGTGATTGCATAACTGCAGTGGGAATCCTGACCACCAGTACTTCAAATCCAGGTCACAAGTAGCCCTGGAGTGTTGGTTTTTCCATGGACCAGAAAGTGTGTGGTTTTGTGTGTTGCCTGCATCCCATGGATGGGACTTTTCTTGTTTGTATGGACCAGTTGCCAGCATGCCGTGGCCCGAGTATCGGTCGACGGACAGGGGGTTGGGGCCCCCTGCACTAAACAACTGCCCAAAATCGAGAACTGTAAAAACAAGGCATAGCAATCTGCAGATAGGTCATTAGTAATGACTAAGAGACAAGTTATTATATTTCTCCTTTCAGAATCTAGAAGGCTGGCTCTGAAAAGATCACCCCAGAGGGAGAAATGAAGGTGTGGATGTATTTGCATAAATAGACAATCATGCACATAGGTGTCTCTCTCTATAATATGTTTTGAAAGATTTGCTGGTTTTTTATTTATTTGTATGTCTATATTATGATGCAGAGAATGTGTTCCTTTGCTTCTCCAGGTATGAAATAGACAGCTGTAGGACACTCATACTTACTTTTTTTAAGGGAGAGGATGTTATCTTATTCAGATGCCTCCATTTATGCAAGATCACATGAAGTGTTAATACCACTTTACAATGCCTTGGTAAGGCGACACTTGGAGTGCTGCATTCAGTTTTGGTCGCCACAATGTAAAAAAGATGTTGAGATTCTGGAGAGAGTTCAGAGAAGAGCAACAAAGATGATCAGGGGACTGGAACATATAAGGAATAGTTACTGGAATTGGGTATGTGTAGTTTAATGAAGAGAAGGACCAGGGGGGACATGATAGCAGTGTTCCAATATCTCAGGGGCTGCCCCAAAGAAGAGGGGGTAAAGCTATTCTCTGAAACAGCAAAAGGCAGACAAGAAGCAACAGATGGAAACTAATGAAGGAGAGAAGCAACCTAGAACTAAGGAGAAATTTCTTGACAGTTAGAACAATTAATCAGTGGAACAACCTGCCTCCAGAAGAGATCAATGCTCCAACACTGGAAGTTTTTAAGAAGAGACTGGACAGACATTTGTCTGAAATGGTATAGGGTTTCCTGACTGAGCAGGGGTTTGGACTAGATGACCTCCAAGGTCCCTTTCATATTATTATTATTATTATTATTATTATTATTATTATTATTATTATTATTATTATTATTATGGATCATCGCAGTCAGCCAGATGTTCAGACTGGATTTGGCATTTTGTCTACCTATCGAGTCCTTACCCAGGACCTGGGATAGGCAGATGTGGATGTTGTTGTTGTTGTTGTTGTTGTTGTTGTTGTTATTATTGTTGTTGTTGTTATCGATCATCGCACAGTCAGCCAGATGTTCAGACTGGATTTGGCATTTTGTCTACCTATCGAGTCCTTACCCAGGACCTGGGATAGGCAGATGTGGATGTTTGATGGTATTACAGATATCGTCGCAGGATGGAAGCAGTTCCTAATAAGGCCGCCTTTTGCAATTGACTAATAGCGAATTTGTCAATGCCAATGGTGTTCAAGTGGTGCTCCAGTTGTTTTGGGATTGCACCCAAGGAGCCTATGACTATTGGTACTACCCTTGCTTGCTTTTGCCACAGTCTTTCTATTTCTATTTGTAGGTCTTTGTATTTTGTTATCTTCTCCAGTTCTTTCTCTCCTATTCTGCTATCTCCAGGCACTGCCACGTCCACTATCCAGACTTTTTTGTCTTTCTTATCGACAATTGTTAAGTCTGGGGTGTTATGTTGCAGGTGCTTGTCTGTTTGAATTCTGAAGTCCCAGAGCAGTTTAATTTTATCATTTTCTATGACTTTCTCTATTTTATGATCCCACCAGTTTTTGCTTACAGGCAAATGATATTTTTTGCAGATCTTCCAATGCACCATCGTTGCTACTTTGTCATGCCGCTACTTGTAATCAGTTTGTGCAATCTTCTTGCAACAGCTTACCAAGTGGTCCACTGTTTCTTCAGCTTCTTTGCATAGGCGGCACTTACTGTCTGTTGCTGTCTTCTCAATTTTGACTTTGTATGCATTTGTCCTTAAGGCTTGGTCTTGTGCAGCCAGAATTAGTCCCTCGGTCTCTTTCTTCAATTTTCCTGCTCTTAGCCATTGCCAGGTTTTATTGTTATCTGCTTTCCCAGCTATTTTTTTCATGTATTGGCCATGTAGTGCTTTGTCTTCCCATGCCTCTATTCTGTTCTTCATTTGGTCTTTCTTGTAGGCCAGTTTGGTCTCTCCAGTAGTTAGTAAGCCTTCCTGATATACTAATTTCAGTGCATCTTCATCATTGTTCTTCAGATATTCTTCCAAAGCCATTTTTTCTTCTTCAACCATGTTATTATTATTATTGTTATTATTATTATTATTATTATTATTATTAGAATTTCAGAGAAATTCTCCATTCAGGAAGGGAGGGAGGGAGGGCAGAACGAAGGAAGGAGGAGAAGAAGGAGAATCTCTATCAACCAGAGGACCCCAACACACCATGAACTCACTTATCTAATCCCTAAAAAAGAAATTAGCAAATAAGATCCTACTGATGCTATGGTGTGCATAACACCTTTTCCCTGTTGCTTCCACTGGACTCCAAAAATAAACATAAATATAAGCTATTAAATAAAAATAAAATGAAATGACTGAAATTTTTATGAGATTAGCTTAAGGGCAAGAGTTCTCTGGCTCTAATCTTTAAATTTTTGGGATTAATGCAGTATTACCACCACAAACTGAAAATATTCAGAGAAGTTAACAACCAACAATACCATTTCCCCCCCTCACATCTCCAATTACCGGTTTATATTACCATGATTTGGAAAGAAAGGATGGAGTGTAAAAGATGTGATTTCTCCCCAAAAGTTCCTATTGGAGAGAAGAGAAATTTGTGTTAGAATCAAGGCAATTTCCACTGGAAATGATAGGAATGTCAGAGCAGCGGAGCAATTAGCACAAAGTTTTAAAACTTCATTACGTCAGCAGGCAATTGTCTGTTGAGTGCAATTTGAAAGGATCCATAATTTGAAAGGATTTCTCAGATTATTGGTAAACTGGGGAAGAGTTATTTTTCCAAATTTAAATCAGCAGCACTCTTTAAAGTTATGCCCTCAACTTGAAAACTTTGACCTAAGCAGAGAGGGAAGGGAAAGATCACAGGATATGTAAAAAAAATAAATAATAAAAATTCCGATTCCAAAGCCTGACCTTATGTTGTTTGGACTTGCATTTCAGTCCTTTTAATCACTAGAATGAATAAATTGACTCTAATATTTGGTAGCTAGAAGAGGGAATAAAAGAGAGAAAGGCTTTGCCATCTCCTAAGAGAATGCTTTGTTTGCTAAAAAACTTCTTAGTCCTTTGTAAAATTGAGCTCTGCCTATGCTTACATTCATAAGGTTTTTTAGGAAGGTTATGCAAAGCATTTGAAGAGATGCTTTAAAGATGTACGGCAAACACAATAATGTGGGTAACAAACCTTCTCACCAATTTTGAGGTATCTGTGACTTTTAGAAGTCCCAGGGCTTTCCTGGTTCCTTATATTAGTGCCTTAGCACCAAGGCTTCTGGAGGAAAAGTATGGCAATGATTTTTTTTTTTCCAAAATCATATTTGCTCATCTACAGAAGATGCATCACACAGTTTTGCTGAGCTGTCCATGGTTCTTCAGGAAGCTCTCTGAACAAATAAGCTCCATCATTAGTTATATAGCCTCCTTTAGGAATCCAACTCACTCTTTAAGACAATGGCTAATTCATCAGAAATGTCTGCAAAATTTGTGAATATTTTGTTTTCACGCTGGCCTTAGGGAAACTTCGCAGTTAACAAATAGGATTCAAAGTCTATTTGCTAATTGGTTTTTTTTTAAAAAAAATCAGTGCTGTAGTTTTATTTTAAACGAATTGTAAAAGAATCGAATAGTAAAAGAATTGTAAAAGAATTGAAATGGAAATTGGCTGGTTACAAAGCAAGAACGGATAGCAGGTAGACTAAGGCAGTCATAAAATGGATCCCACTTGATAAAAAGCATCCACAAAAGAGACCTAATACAAGATGGACTGATGGCATCAGCAAGTATTGTGGGCCCAATTGGCAAAAGGAAGCTCAGGACCATATTGGTTGGAAACATGCAGAAGAGGCCTTCATCCTGCAGTGGGTAGACCAGGGGTAGGCAACCTTGGCTCTTTTATGACTCGTGGACTTCAACTCCCAGAATTCTTGAGCCAGCCATGCTGGCTGAGGAATTCTGGGAGTTGAAGTCCATGAGCCATAAAAGAGCTAAGGTTGCCTACCCTTGGGGTAGACCATGGCAAGGATGATGAGTTTTATTTACATGTTTGGTTGCATTGTGGATTGTCCATGATCATAGATCAAGAAACAAAATAAATATTCCTGGAAATGGATCTCACTTGAGGCAGGCCACCTTTCTATGAATGTGTTGATTTTATTTAATTTCAAAAGTATTCAGAGTGAACACAAAAGAAATTGTTCCCAAGGATATTGATTATCTTAGTCCCCATGTAACATGTATGATGACCAATATTTAATAGTATTTACTGCATTTCTTAGTTTCTACTTCCATTGCTTACTAACCAAACACACTCTATATTGAATTATGGAATAGATCAGATTAATGATCAGCTATTTGCACTATACTGTGTTGGTTTTGGTCAAAATGGTTTTGATCCCAACTCTAGACTTCCATATAGACTACACCAGGGGTAGGCAACCTTGGCTCTTTTATGACTGGTGGACTTCAACTCCCAGAATTCCTGAGCCAGCCATGCTGAGGGGAAAGGGAGAGGTTTCCAAGCTGAGTCATGCTGGCTGAGGAATTCTGGGAGTTGAAGTCCACGAGTGGGAAGGAAGCCAGGGCCTATACCAGGAGTAGGCAACCTTGGCTCTTTTATGGCTTGTGGACTTCAACTCCCAGAATTCCTGAGCCAGCATGGCTCAGCTTGGAAACCTCTCCCTTTCCCCTCAGCATGGCTGGCTCAGGAATTCTGGGAGTTGAAGTCCACCAGTCATAAAAGAGCCAAGGTTGCCTAACCCTGGACTACACCATACTATACATACTAAGTATAATTGGATGTATCATTAAATGAAGAACTGAAGTCAACAAAGGTGACATGATTAGGAAGTATTTAGATTTCTTAGAATACTTCTCCAGCTAAATCACAAATAAGATTGAAGGATCTGTTTCCTAATTAATACCAAGAGAGTTAAATATATCACTAAGTTTATCAACCACATATTCACAAATACACATATACATTTTCATCTCTTTCTCTCTCTCTCTCCCTTGCCCTCTCCCTCTGTGGGTATATGTGTATGTGTGTGTAAAAGTAACACTAGTTTAATCAAAATGCTACTTTATTCTATTCTGATTATTATTTTTTTTTACATGTTCTTACAAAATTATTTTAATTTCTTAGGACATAAATTAATTAGTCTCATAATCATCTGGAAGATCTTTCAGGCTATAGGGCATCATGAATGGGATTAATTGGGATGGTATAATGAGGGCAATATTTACCACCTGTTAACGGAAACTATGGTTATTTGAAGTGACTTGTTACTTACCCTAATACTAAAGATAAAATAGGTTCAAAAGATCAAACCAATGGTTAGAGAAGTCCTGATAACAGCTGATAACTGCATATATAGATTTAGCAAGAAATAAAAAGAGTTTGCAATTCATACCACTGGAGTATTCAGGCATGTTGATGTCTACTAGTGGCTATTTCAATAAATAACAAAGGCTTTTGTTAGAAATACCAATGGACAAGAATATTTCAGCTCAGGGTTGAACTGTGGGGTCCTTGGTGCTCTCTGAGCTTGGTTGTTTTCTTGAAGACATTTCATTACCCATCTAGGTAACATCATCAATGCTAGAATAGAGTGGGATTTGCAACATCTGCTACACCCAACTAGAAAGCTCATTCTACATTCTCCAAATAGTAGATTTATTCCTGCACACTTTTGTTTCCTTCTTAGTTAAAAGCTGAGAAGGAAACCAAAAGAACAGAACACTTCTGCTCCAGATAAGCAAAGATTAACTCCGGGCAAACAATCAAGGCACTATCATTGAGAAAGCCACACCCACAGCCAATATATTATAATATAACATATTATATTTATATTTATATTCATATTTGTATTATATTGTATTATATTGTATTATATTATATTATATTATGTTATGTTATATTATGTTATATTTATGTTATGTTATGTTATATTATATTATATTACATTACATTACATTTGATCATGATGATGATGATGATGATGATGATGATGATGATGATGATGATGATATCTACTGGGTAATGATATGTCTGCAAGAAAACAATCAAACTCAGAGTGCACCAAGGATCCCACATTGTTAAAAAATCTTTATACATAAAAGTATAGTTTGATAATCAACACTGCAACTGGGCAACATTTTAACAGAAGAAAAGACCAATGAAAGTTTTTTTTTTCAGATTCAGATGTTTATGAAGTTATGAGCAAGTGAAATCAAATGAAACTTATCTGTGCAGAAATGTGCCTCTTTAAATGACTCATCTTGGAAGTTCCTAGATCAGGTCTTAGCTATATATCCATGTTGCATGCCAAAACAACTAGACACAAAGTCAGTTCCCCTCCCCCCCATGCCATCACTCTGCTAAAGACATAATTCCTACAGTGCTGTTTGATGCCTAATATCTAATTATGTAGTAGGACAGTATTACTATTATCCTTCTCACCTTTCCTATTACCTACTCCTAGGGGTAACTTATGGCTATCATTTGTTGGTTATATCTTATAACTTATGATTGTATCTTATGATTTACATTTTATCACTCTGTGGCTTGTATACATATTGAGAGCTTATGCACTGGAGACAAATTCCTTGTTTGTCCAAAAACACTTGACCAATAAAGAATATTCTACTCTATTCTACTTGACTCGACTCTACACTCTACTCTACTCCACACTCTATTCTACACTCTACTCTACTCTACACTCTACTCTACTCTACTCTACTCTACTCTACTCTACTCTACTCTACTCTACTCTATTCTATTCTACTCTCCACTCCACTCCACACTCTACGCTACTCTACTCCACTTCACTCCACTCCACTCATAGAATATATATGATATATATGATCTTTCAGGCACTGTCCCTATCTCCAGTCAGATGATAATTAAATTGGCCAAGAATGCAGAGTTCCTGGAGGAATTATTGATGGCTTAAACAAGCCATAATTTATTTTTTTTTTAATTTTGGAGTTCTATCAATACTTTTAATGTTGCCATTCGCATTTTGGAAAATGAACACATAGGCACCCACATATTTTAGATCTGATCAGTTTTCAGTGTGCTGATCATGGCAGGCATCTCCTAGATTATCAATGAAGAAACTATCTTCAGGTGGGAAGGAATTGTCCTTTCTACTATAGCACTTGGGCAAGTTCCATGAAAAAGACGTCACCAGCTTTATGGCTGTTTTTTTTTTCTTTTCTGCAATCAATATGGGCAACTGGAGAATAAATGATCTTACAGGATGTTTCAGCTTTTGCAAATATCTCTCCCCCCATCCTCTGTCACCAAACTGAATATTCACCAAGCAGATCAGGCAGAAGAACCCATATTCCTCAAAAGAGAGCATACAGTAAATGCCAATTTGGAAAACAGCTTTACTCTGACTATGCCCAGGTCATACGGTGCTCACGTTGATTCAAGATCACTTCTAAAATCAAATTAATTAGTCTGAAGCTTTCTGTCTCCTATTGATAGATACCCACATTTTTTCCCCCTAAGAGTCACAGGCATACTCACCCAGATGAAAAGATAAAGGCTCTAGCCAGTCAGACAAATAAATGTAGGATTTTCATTGCTTCTGCTTAATTAACACTGTATCTGAGAGGGGCAGGTGAAGATGGCAAGCATTTTGTTTTAAACAAAATCTTCATAATTGTTCCCAGCAAACATCTCCATGATAGCACATTAAATGTGGAAATCATGTTTTCTTAATTCCTTTAATGGGTTCTGTACTTCATTTAAATTTTAATTAGATTTATTTTTAACCCACCTTTATTACTTCAATAAGTAAAGAAAGCCGGCGAACGTACATAGTGCTTTCCTCCTTCTTATATTTTTTCCACAATAACCCTATGAGGTAGGTTGGGCTGGGAAAATGGGAGTGGCCCAAAGTCACTCTGTTGGCTTTCATGCCTAAGGCAGGCCTAGAACTCACCATCTCCTGGTGATTGGTCAAAGTCACCCAGATGACTTTCATTCCTAACGCAGGACTAGAACTCACCATCTCCTGGTGATTGGGCCAGTCACCCAACTGACTTTCATTCCTAAGGTAGGACTAGAAGTCACTAACCCTGTTTTCTAGGCCAGCACTTTAACCACTGTAGCAAACTGACATTTATATAATTCATATAATATAAGGACAAGGTGGGACATGATAGCAGTATTCCAATATCTCAGGGGCTGCCCCAAAGAAGAGGGAGTCAAGCTCTTCTCCAAAGCACCTGAAGGCAGGACAAGAAGCAATGGGTGGAAACTAATCAAGGAGAGAAGCAACCTAGAACTAAGGAGAAACTTCCTGACAGTGAGAATAATTAATAAGTGGAACAGCCTGCCTCCAGAAGCGGTGAATGCTCCAACACTGGAAGTTTTTAAGAAGAGACTGGAGAGCCATTTGTCCGAAATGGTGTAGGGTTTCCTGCCTGAGCAGGGGGTTGGACTAGATGACCTCCAAGGTCCCTTCCAACTTTACTACTATTACTATTACTATATAAAAACCAGAGGTTATTACATGCTGGTCGTGGTCAAAGCCAGGTTCAAGACATGGGTTGGATTTGCAGAAATGAAAATATCATTTCCTACCATAACCTTCTATAATCTACCATAACATTCCCTTCTTTTCTTATTTCTGTGGGCTCTACCACCCTGATCTTTTAAACCTTTTTAACACTTATCGTTCTAATGGAATGTAACCTTAGTGATCATGTGATCCACGTAACATCTTATCTCTGCTTCACAGTATTTTTTTTATGACTCTATAATGCCATGCTTAGGGGTTGGGTTGGGGTGACTGAATGGAGCTCAGCATTTACTGGCTGGATGCCCTTCCTGACACCTATGCAGAGTTTACAGTAGATGGTGTTTTTTTTTTTTTCTCTCTCTTTGCACACTGATAGAGAAACATCTGCCACTGTCTAGGATTGAACTCTCAACCTTCCAAGTGGGAGGCAAATGTCTTTACCTCTAGGCCATTATGCTGCTCATCCCTGCTTCTTAGTATAGGTATTTAAAATCAGATTTTATTTATTCCTTTCAGAGAAAGCAAACTTCCATTTTATAAGCTGCATCCTGGGATCCCAGGCCGAAAAGCAGGGAAGGTAGAAAGAACTGGAGTGAATCCGATAATCGTTTTCTGATGCCGCATTTGGCTAATGTTCTTCTTGGCATCTGCCTTTAAGGTAACTGTTGGAGTTTAATCTGAAGAAGGCAAAGTACTATAGGAGCAAAAATTCAGCAAAACAAGTGGACATTTCTCTTCTCTTCTCTTTTCTTCTCTTCTCTTCTCTGTCTGTCTCTGTTTCTCTCTGTGTCTCTCTCTCCCTCTCCCTCTCTCCCTCCCTCTTTCCCTCTCTCTTTCCTTACATTCTCTTTCAGAGGTTTTAATAAAGTTTAGCTTTATCATTTAGCCTTGACTTGTAACCTCTTCTCCTGAATTTAACTTAAATGGAACTCCTTGTTAGTTCAGCCTCTCGATCACCTCCCTTCTCCAACCTGATTGAAATACAACTTTAAGCCCTTCTTCTTGGAGAATATACCGTAAATGCTGGCGTATAAGGCGACTTCCGTGAGCGCTGAAATCGGCGCCAAAGACGGGGGTCGTCTTATACGCCGAGTCGTCTTATATGCCGGAAATACTGGTAGTTTCCGGCGTATAAGATGATGTTCTAGGAATGCAGCCCGGCTATAAAGACGGGGGTCGTCTTATACGCCGGGTCGCCTTGTACGCCGGCATTTACGGTATATATTTTTTAATTTGAATTAACAAAGGGGGAGTTGCATTCGTGGAGTTATATAAGTCTGTATCTTCAGCTGAATGACGTATTGATATAAGCTTTTGCTAAAAAAATTGTTTCAAAAAATTATCAGCCCCACTACAGTGGAATGACTGCAAATGTGCACTTTGCCCTGTTTTTTTTCCCAATCTTTCCCCACTAAAAGTCATAATTTTCTCTCTTGTGTTGGGATAGTGTCTCTATACAGAAGCCTCCTAAATCTTCCTGTCCCATAAATTTGTGAATATATATCTGTGATTTATTACAATTTAGCTCTTGTTTCTGTGAAGGAGGTTTACTGCACTGAGACTCCTCATTAATCTCATTCATAACCCATAGTATAAACACAACCTTTTCAATACATAACAACAAGAAATATGGGTATATATAATTTATGGTTGCATTTGAGAAGAAGAATTAACTACAAAAAATTTCCTTTCTTGGAGTTTGAACACAGTTTGAATAAACTGGCAGAATTCACAGAACCTTTTATTCACACTTTCTTAGTATACAAATTTTGTCTAATCCTTGTGAAAGCCTAGAAGCAGTTGTTGGGATGTTTCAGGCAATACCTTGAATTCTGTTTCCAATTAGTCACTGCAGGGATGAACTCCCAAAGCTGTACTTCTTTGATGACATTTGAGAGTTCCAATCATTTATATTTCGGCCTTATGCGTCAACTATTCCTTTTATCACCATCTTTAACAGTTATTCCTGTTAATTTACTGTCTGAGTTAACTATTAGATTTTGTGAACTGTTGAGGTAATTTGGAAATATTCCATTAGAGGAAAGGTGCTTATTTTTTTTTTAAAAAAAGTCCTTAATAACAATGTTTAATTTGCTTCCTATTTAAAGTAGGCCTAAAGCAAACACATATAGTCCTTGACTTCATTTAGTTCATTTACTGTCAGAGCATGCACAGTCTTATTGTGCGAGATAACCCAGGAGTAAAGACAGTAAACGGTGGTCTATATTAAATGGTGGTTTATCTTACACTATCTACAAAATCATACACCAGGAACAATATACATACACATATTAATACAGCAGGCTCCAACACACAGTAGTTATAGCAGGAAACAGAAGAGAGCACACATCTGTGGAGGCTTCCCTTTTATACAAGGCTCTTAAAGGGATACAGACCCTGCTGGCTCTTAAAGGGACATAGACCCTGCTGAATCATTCCCATCATTACATCATATATCTTACATTATAGCAGCTGGTTAGCTTTTAAATAATTACCTTGACAGTTACAATGACACTGAGAAAAGTGACTTATGACCATTTCCCACACTTATGACCATTGCAGCATCCCTGTGGTCAAATGATCAAAATTCAGATGGTTGGCAACTGACTCATATTTAGGATGGCTACAGTGTCCCTGGGGTCATGTGATTCCCCTTTGTGACCTTCTGACAAGCAAAGCCAATAGGGAAAACAGAGGCACTTTACAACCATGTTACTAACTTAATAACTGCAGTGATTCATTGGCGAGACACTAGAAAGAGTACAGAGAAGAGCAACAAAGGTTATTAGGGGACTGGAAGCTAAAACATATAAGGAAGGGTGGCTGGAATTGGGTATGTCTATTTTAATGAAGAGAAGGACGAGGGGGGGACATGATAGCTGTGTTCCAGTATCTCAGGGGCTGCCACAAAGAAGAGGGAGTCAAGCTATTCTCCAAAGCATATGAGGGTAGAACAAGAAGCAACAGATGGAAACCAATCAAGGAGAGAAGCAACCTGGAAATAAGGGGAAATTTCCTGACAGTTAGAACAATTAACCAGTGGAACAACCTGCCTCCAGAAGCCGTGAATACTCCAACACTTGAAGTTTTTAAAAAGAGACTGGACTGTCTGAAATGGTATAGGGTTTCCTGCCTGAGCAGAGGGTCGGACTAGAGGACCTCCAAGGTCCCTTCCAACTCTATATTATTATTATTATTATTATTATTATTATTATTATTATTATTATTCATTATCATCATCATCATCATCGCACAGTCAGCCAGATGTTCAGACTGGATTTGGCATTTTTGTCTACATATTGAGTCCTTACCAATGACCTGGGATGATGATGATGATGATGATGATGATGATGATGATGATTAAGAAAGGTTGTAAAATGGGGCAAAACAAATGCCTCACTTAGCAACAGAAATTATAGGCTCCGTTGTGATTGTAAGTCAGGGACTCCTTGTATTAATTTCCTTCTGGTGTTTATCCTACAAACGTCTTGTTTTAGCTGGTGAAGGTGCTGATTGTTTCCATTGCAACTATTACCTCGTAAGTTCAATTAGATTGGTTGTGTGAGGTTGCACAAAAGACATAAACCTCATCCTTAAGCTTTAAAATAAGTATAATGGTGTAATAAGTGTAACACGTTATTCGCCTATTGCTATTTCAGAAGTTGCTGCACTATATTTATTAAACAGTAAAATAATGCAATTCATCTGGTCATGCCTCACTTTACTCAAAGCCTAGCTAGGCCTGGCTGCAACCCAATAAATTCAAGCTGATTGAGGGCCTTTAGAAAAATAAGGAGACTATATTCTTATTCATAAAAAAAAGATGTTTGCAAAGCCAAAAATGTTCTTATTTGGCAGATACTAAATATACATGTAGTCCTTTCCTCAGCAAGTATCTAACTGGTAGAAGCAGATCTTTTAATTCAAAGGATGCATAAAACTTTAAGATAGCCAAGTGTTGTTTTGAAATTTATTTTGCAGTCATTTGCTTTTTTTCACCGATAATATCTTGGTTGGACCTTCAACAGGAGCCAAGCTGAACTCAGCCTTGAAATGGAATTCCAGTATTATTATTAGTGGTGGTGCAGTGGTTAGTGGCTACTTCTGCTAACTGCCGGCTGCCAGCAGTTCGAAACTCACCACGCTCAAGGTTGACTCAGCCTTCCATCCTTCCAAGATCATTAAAATGAGGATCCATATTATTGGGAGGGCATTATGCTGATTCTATAAACCCCTTAGAGAGGGCTGTAAAGCACTGTGAAGAGGTATACAGGTCTAAGTGCTATTGCTAGTATTATTAAATTCACTGATTGTGCAAGATTTGGGTCACAGTTATGGTGTCTCCTATTGGCTCCTATTGGCTCCAATTCCATAGAGACAGAAAATAAACAAGACAAAGCTTATGGTTTGATGAATGTGTCCCATATAATATTGTTGTATAACTCATATTTATGTCCCAGCACCTCTTTTGATGCCTATCCCTATGAGGCCATTGGTGCCTCTAAAACAGAGGTCCCCAACTCCCAGTCCATGGACTGATACCGGGCTGCGGCATGCCAGCAATTGGGCTGCACAAACAAGCAAAGCCCCATCCACAGCATACAAAACCATGCCCCTCTGGTCCACAGAAAAAAACTTTCTCCACAGAATCGGTCCCTGGTGCCCAAAAGATTGGGGACCCCCTGCTCTAAAACCCTGATCTGTTCTGATGAATTCTCAGGGTAGGCAATTGGTAAGATCAGGTACATCAAAAAGTTTTGGTGATCGCACAGTTAGTGTAATTCTTCAGGTTCCCTCCAGCTGTAAATATCCTGCTCTAAGAGTTCATTCCTGAGATATTGATTAAGGTGAAGATAATCTTCCGCTGTAAGGAAAATAGGCTAGTTCTGGATCTATAAAGTTTTGCTCTCAGAAATGAGCTCCTGCAAAAGAGGGGTAACTTGCAGACGCGTCTGAGGTTCAGAGAACCTTATAATTGCTTGCATAAATCTTAGATTCGTACAGCTACATGCTTTCTTAGGCTGAGACTCCGAAATCTGTATAAGAAGGGTAGAGTGTCTAAAAATAAACAAAAATGTCCCCAATTGACTTGGCTCAACTTCTAACTTCCTGTATTGCTGAAACAATCTTTGCGGCTTGACCTAAACCTGTTGGCTTGACAATTTAAAGAAAGAAATGAGGTGGTGAGTTGCTGGACCTAAGGCAGAGTCTCGTTAAAAAAAAAAAAAAAGATTCATGCTGAAACAAATAAAAGGCAGTAAATCTTATTCCCTCAAGGCTTATTTTTATATAATAAGAAAGTGAAATGGATTCCCAATCAAGGAAACTATGCCAAGCTGTCAGCTAGATGGGGAACATGAGGCTATATCCTGATGGAAGAACAGAGGAATCTAATTTCTTAATTGGAAGATTAGAAAAGGAGTAGTCCCAATTTTCTAAGATGGATATCTCACTGTGTATTTGCCTGATATATGGAAAGCAAGCAAGATGGATTTCCTTTCTGAAAGAAAAGAGGGATTTCAGTGGGATTTACTTCTCTGTTCTTATGAATAGAATGTTTTCGTGCTGTTAATTGATTAGGAGCTGAAGATTCATTCACTGAAAGCTCTCCAATTAGTTTACAGCCTCAATAATATTTAAAAGGTAGGTGGTGTAATAGAATATCCTAAAGAAAACAGCTATAAGAAGGAATTGTTGAGACTCTAGAAAGGGTGCAGAGAAGAGCAACAAAGATGATTAGAGGAATGGAGGTTAAAACATATGAGGAATGGTTGCAGGAATTGGGTATGTCTAGTCTAATGAAAAGAAGGACTAGGGATGACATGATAGAAGTGTTCCAATATCTGGGGGGGGGCTCCCACAAAGAAGAGAGGGTCAGCCTATTGAGTTAGAAGCTGAATTTTCAGTCCCAGGTTTGTCTCTGTATCTCTCTATAAGAAGTCTTCATTGAGCTATGTTGCTGTAAAGAAGAATGTAGGGTATTGTAAATATTTTGATATGAATATAAAAAGGTTATTTGAATCAGCTAAATGCAGCCAACTGTGAGAGCTTCTGATTTATTTTTTCACCAACAGAGAAATTAAAATTATCTAACAGAATCATGCAGTGAGCTTAACAGGGATTGAATCTGGTTTTCCTTAATCCTGATTTTCTATAACCCTAAGAATAAAAAGTAGAGGAATAATAATAATAATAATAATAATAATAATAATAATAATAATAATAATAATAATAGTAGTAGTAGTAGTAGTAGTAGTAGTAGTAGTATTAATAGTAATAATAGTTGGAAGGGACCTTGGAGGTCCTCTAGTCCAACCCCCTGCTCAGGTAGGAAACCCTATACCATTTCAGACAAATGGCTGTTTTGGCTCCTAGAGTGTCCAAGTTTTCACAAAGACCTCTGCTCCATATGAGTTATAATCAGTGGGGGGGTTTTGTAAGACAAAAGGTGCCAGAATTCAGCCCCCCCAGGCCATTCTTTGATCGGCAACCTTTCACTCCCCTCCCGAGCCAGACTGCCATGCTAAGATGGATGGGATGGGCCATTTCGGAGCCAGGGGGGGGTAACAGTGAACGGCTCTGCTGCCGCTGTGTGCCACTGGAGGGCACACAGCGGCACACAGCTTCACCCCACAGATCACCTGCCCGGGTGCAGCCATCCCCTCCTTGTCCTCCGCCAACTCTTCCGTGGCTTGCGCTGTGACTGGCTGACACAAGCCTCTCCCACCGCCTCCCTCTGTCAGTCCTTTGTCGCCTGTCTCACAGAGAACAGAGAACACAGCAGCTCTTCACAGGATGCAGAGCAGAGAACAGCACTTGCTTGCTGCTCTTCATTGCCCCACGTCTCCCTTCTCCCTTCTGGAAATGGCAGCCCCATTTCCTGCCGCTTCTCCTCCCAGTGCAGCTCCTCCCTCTTCCTGAAAGCATTTCTTTGCTAACCTGCTTTCCAGCTCTGCTGTGTTTCTCTTTGGCTGCAGGGAAACGGAGTTTGTGGGACTAAAAAAAGTGTTGTGATTCCATGCCAGCCTGTGATCCCATTAGTTGAGTCTGAGGAATCAGAGGAGGATGAGGGGCCTGGAGAGCCATCAGAATCTGAGGGAGGCTCTCATGAGCTGCAGGACTTAGACTGATGAGGAGGCTGGTCCTTCCACTCGTGATCGAGCTGAGAGCCAGTTGTGCTGGGAAGATGAGTCGGATTTGGAGGAAGCACAGCTGGAAGACCTCAGAGACACTCATAAACATAGGTAGGTCACATGAGTAAGACAGAGGGAGGCAATGGGGCAACTCCAGGGGAAGAGGAGAAAGCAGTGAGAAGCCATGCCTTGGAGGCTACGTAACAAAAAGGGAATGTGTAGGCAGGGCTGGTTGCTGGAGGCAACCGTTTGCAAAGAACTTCAGAGTCAAGAGATCATGGTCTGTTTATTTTGTCTGTGAGTTAGTTCCTGTTTGACTCGTGCTCTGTTTTTGCTTTTGGACAAGGTATCCATTGGAAAAGTGTTCTGTTGCTTTGGTTTTCGGGACAATTATCAGGTCTGTAACTCAAATAAAAAGGGTTTATTTTCCAGTCTACTGTCTTTGTGAAGTAACAAGGACGTACGTAGGCTGGGACAGAACAAAAAGTTCAGTCAGACCTTCCAACTCCTTGTGAGATCTTTTTTTTTCCCTGCAAGAAGTTGGAAGGTCTGACTGAATTTTGTTTAGTTCTACAAATTCTGTTGAAAAAAGATGCCAGAATGCCGTTCCGTGCATTCGATGACAAAAAAGCCCTGGTCATAATGCAGATTCCATCATGGCTTGTATGACATCCTTCTTCTCCTTGAAAGTTCTGAAAATGAAAACTGGGCTAGGAATCAACTTGAGGGTGGTGAATATGTCATTATTTGTCTGAAGCAAAAGCAGAGCAAGATGTCCTTGGCAGATGTGCCTTCCGCAAGCTGTTGATTGTGACTGAGTTCCAATAGCAATTAGTCAATACAAACACTCTGTGTGCACTTGTGTTTCTCATGTTCCATACTTAAAATGAACAAGGGATGCAAGTTGTAGAAGGCTTAGTTAAATGTGCAGACCTATCACCTGTCAGACTAGATATGTTTGCATTATTCTCTATTCCACAAGGAAGCTTCCCAAAGTAAGTCGGTGCTTTTATACATTTTCTTCTTAAGATATTTGAGTATAGATGTCTCAAGATCTACCTCCCGATTTACTGTGTAAAAGAAAATATTAATATTTATATAAGTTTATTCAGGCAGGCACTTTATACAACTGGAGGTTTCTATTTAAATTTCTTGTGTTTAATGGGGGGAAATGGTGCTAACTATGAGTAACACCTAAGCAGAAGTGTAATGTGAAGGATTTAATGTCCAAAATATCTGTTGCTGCTAAGTTGTAGAACTCCAGATGACACTTTTCCCTGTTGATTTTTTTCAGCTTCCTGAGGAACAAAATACCTGCAGAACAAAAGGAAATTAAATCTGCCTTATTTCACACACATACAGCTAGCCTAACTCTTTTTTTTTTCTCCCAGAGGAAAAATAAAAGTAACTTCTTCAACATCGTGATTGTCTTCTTTGGTTCCTTACAACTTGTGATCTCCTCCTCCTCCTCCTCCTCCTCCTCCTCCTCCTCCTCCTCCTCCTCCTCCTCCTCCTCCATCTCCATCTCCATCTCCATCTCCATATCCATATCCATATCCATATCCATATCATTGTTGTTGTTAATTGCGAAGTTGTGTCCAACCCATCACAACCCCATGGACAATGTTCCTCCTGGACTTCTGGAGTCCATTTAAGCTCATGCCTACTGCTTCAGTGACTCCATCCAGCAACCTCATTCTCTGTCGTCCCCTTCTTCTATGGCCCTCAATCTTTCCCAGCATTAGGCTCTTCTCCAGTGAGTCCTTCCTTCTCATTAGGTGAAAGTACTGGAATTTCAACTTCAGGACTGCTTCTAAAGAGCAGTCAGGGTTGATCTCCTCTAGGACTGACCGGTTGGATCCCCTTGCAGTCCAGGGGACTCGCAAGAGTCTTCTCCAGCACCATAGTTCAAAGGCCTCAATTCTTTTGCGCTCAGCCTTTCTTACAGTCCAACTTTCACAGCCATACATTGCAACTGGGAAAACCATGGCCTTGACTATACATACTTTTGTTGGCAGGGTGATGTCTCTGCTTTTAGTATGCTGTCTAGATTTGCCATAGCTTTCCTCCCCAGGAACAAGCGTCTTTTAATTTCTTGACTGCAGTCCCCATTTGTGGTGATCTTGGAGCCCAGGAAGATAAAATCTGTCACTACCTCCATTTCTTCCCCATCTATTTGCCAGGAATTTAGAGGGCCGGATGCCATGATCTTCGTTTTCTTAATGTTAAGTTTCAAGTGAACTTTTGCACTCTTTTTCTTCACCCGCATCAAGAAGCTCTTTAGTTCATCTTCACTTTCTGCCAGTAGAATGGTATCATCTGCATATCTTAGGTTGTTGATATTTCTCCCGGCAATCTTAATTCCAACTTTTGATTCATATCCATATCCATATCCATATCCACATCCCCATTGTGTCTCTTTGCTGCCATCTATAGGTCAACTGAATTTCTGCAGCCACAGTTCTGATAATCTTTCCACTATTGGAAATTTTGCACTTGCTCGTACTCTGATCTAGACTGGACTTCTTTTTTTTTTTTTCTTTACCTTTAGAGTTATGTTATTTGTTTGGGTGTGTTAATTGATGTGGAAAATCAAAGCTTATTGATCTCAGTGTAAAAAGTCTTAGTGACTTCTACAGGCAATCTATCTTTAAGTCAGCAATTCCTTTAGTTTCATAGATGTAGTATACCAATTAAAGTTAGTATCCTTGCATGTGAAGACCTTGGGGACGTCTGAATAGCATGATGAAAATTATAAGAGAATCAGCCACTGATTTTCTCCTGAAAGGGGCTCACCATAAAACATGCAAATTTTGATGCCAAGCTCTTTCCTAAAGAAAGCAATTTTTTGTAGTAGCCACTAACAGTGCACTTTGGATTTCTTTAAATGATTGGTTCAAAGGCTTTGTTGCTAGCCATTAATTTACATCTGCTAAGTTCCATGCTCCAAATAAAGGTCAAATGGAATTAATATCCACCCTATGGGGGGGGGGGAAATCATTCAATTAAAGACAATAAGGTAGTTTTAGGTAGAAATTTAAATAACACCTTTCACTTACTTCTGGATCTGAGCATTTAATTCATGCTATTCATATCAGAATATGTACACTGAAAATGTACCTATTCTGATATGAATAACACAAAAGGGACCTTGGAGGTCTTCTAGTCCAACCCCCTGCTCAGGGAAAAAATCCTATACTATTTCTGAGAAATGGTTGTGCAATCTCTTTTTAGAAACCCCCAGTGATGGAGCATCCACAACTTCTGGAGGCAATTCATTCCACTGTTTAATTTTTCTAATTGTCAGGAAATTTCTCTATAGTTCTAGGTTGCTCTCTCCTTGATTAGTTTCCATCTGTTGATTCTTGTCCTGCCTTCAGGTGCTTTGGAAAATAGCTTGACTCCCTCTTCTTTATGGCAGCCCTCAGATATTGGAACTCTGCTATCATACCCTCAGTCCTTCTTTTCATTAGACTAGACATACCCAATTCCTTCAAATGTTCTTCATATGTTTTAGTCTCCAGTCCCCTAGTTATCTTTGTTGTTCTTCTCTGCATTCTTTCCAGACTCTCAACATCTTTTTATATCATGGCAACCCAAAGTGGATATAATATTCCAAATGTGATCTTACGAAAGCATTATAAAGTAGTACGAACTCCTGAATCTTATGATTTATTTCTGAAATTAAACTGGAAATTTTAACTGATTTTCATCAGACCTGTCTAATCTATCCCATAACTAAACAAGAAAATGCTCATATACTTAAACATATTGAGATAAGAAAAAATAATTTCAGTAATAACTATCAGAACCATTTCAAATATTAATTAACTCTACAGATAACTGTACATATCATTGGCAAACTTCTAGTTGTCATTTCCAAAGCTGAATCTCTATAATTGCAAGGAACAATGCTATGAAAGCTGATGATCAATATCTTTGCATTAATTTTCTTCTTGAACTGTAAACGTTTGTATTACAAATTACTGCTGCTGTGCTAATTTCCCAGCAACTGAAAATGGTAGATGCAAATAAAAATAGTGTCTGGAATATCTTTAAAGTTGATGGAAGGTTAAGTTTAAAAAAAGAAAAGAAAATAAATTTATCATAATCTTTAAAACTGCTGTATGAAAATTCACAAACTCTATTTGTATTGACAGGATCTTGAACAAAGAAGTGTGAAGCATAAATAATCTTTTCTCCTCTTTGCTATTGTCAACAGAGATGATCCAATTCAATATTATAACAATCACACTGTATATATAAACTACAGTCTGATTTTAACTTCTACTCCAGTAAGAGCTATTCTTGAATTCTTCCATAGCACTTTATAAAGTGCTGGCCTTCATGATTAATAATAGGGTTCTGCATGCATTAGAAATTCTTTAAAAAAAATCATGAACATTCATGTCATTACGGATTTCTCAAGGTACTATCTTGCTAGACTAATCTCACCTCACATTTTTGATGGGATGGTGTTTTTAAAAGACTTGTGGTAAAGCTGTACATTTAATTTATTTTGATTTTAACAGAGCATTTCACTAGAGTAGAGTAGAATAGAGTAGAGTAGAGTAGAGTAGAGTAGAGTAGAATAGAAGAGTAGAGTAGAGTAGAGAAGTTGGAAGGGACCTTGGAGGTCATCTAGTCCAACCCTCTGCTCAGGCAGGAAACACTATACCATTTCTGACAGATGGCAGTCCAGTCTCTTCTTGAAAGCCTCCAGTGAGGAAGCACCAATAATATCTGGAGGCAGGTTGTTCCACTGATTAATTGTTCTGTCAGGAATTTTTTTCCTTAGTTCCATGTTGCTTCTCTCCTTGATTAGTTTCCATCTGTTGCTTCTTGTCCTGCCTTCAGGCGCTTTGGAGAATAGCTTGACTCCCTCTTCTTTGTGGCAGCCTCTTGAGATATTGGAACACTGTTATTATGTCACCACTAGATTTTTCATTTTCCCACTGTTCTTTTGTGTTGTTGTTTGTTTCAGCAGGGGATAAATATTCCCAGGGGAAAAAAAATCCTTGTATCAATATATGTTTTGGGGATATTATTATGCATTTTGTAAGTACTTTCCCTATTATGGATTATTTGTAAAAAAACACTTACCATGCAATACATTCTATCTATATCTATATTTATCTATTTATCGCTATCTCTATCATTTCTATCTCTATTGTCTCTATCTCTATCCTCTATATATCTTAATCATCTCTATCTCCGTCTCCATCTCTATCATCTCTATCTCTATCATCTCTATCACTCTATATAATCTCTATCTCTATCATCTCTATCTCCCTCATCTCTATCTCTATCTCTCTATATATAATCTCTCTCTTTGTATCTTTTTCTCTCTTTCTCATTTTTACACACACATATACATATTTATCATTAAAAGAGTCTTTGCATATTTCCATAATCTAGTCATTTTGAGTTTATAAGCATTACCTCTGAGAATTGATTTAAAAATCAGAAAAAAAATATTACTCTAATTTGTTTTACACTAGAGAAGAAGATCTGATAAATTTGTATTAAATAAACTAAACTAATGAATAAATTTCTAGCTAAAGCAGTTTTGCTCCAGTTTGGTTTTTGAATTGAATTAGTTTACCTTTAAGAGCACTAATCCTGTTTACTAGTAGTTTTAATTGCATGATTTAACTGTTTGCACTGTTTATTTGTTTTTTATCTTTTGAACAAATTTAATTGTTGTACTTTACTCAGAATACATAGGATGGACATACATATTGCATATAAATAAATTCACACACACACATACAAAAAAACAAAAAACAAAAAAACAAGGATTTTGTGTTTTCTAATCTAATCGTTCATAAAGATGCAACTTGATCCAAGTAACTAGCATTATTGGATATTTTTTTTATTGTTCCTGTTATTTTATTTATACCAAATCTTTCTGCTTAAGATACATTCAGATCATTTCATCCTTTATTATTTACAGAATAAATGGTCAATTTGAAAAAGTCAAGATGGTCATTGTATATTTTGAAAAGACTATGCAAAATGTTCTTTTATGTTCTTTTAGTCCTATGCATAAGACTATTCTTACTTATTAAATTAATATAAGTATGCATATAACTATACAAAGAAACTGTCTTTTGCAAGGAAAGAAATGTTCAACATGGACATTTAACTGCTTTGAAATGGATACAAGTAAATCATATTACTTATTGTCAGAATATAGACAATGCCTAAACAAATAAACTGCAGCAGATGTTATGTTCTTGGCTCTGTGTTTTTCTGCTAAAGAAATTCTCTTTAGTGTTAGGTTAGAATCATACAATGTTCCTACTTTCAAAAGACATTTATTTAAATAGGCTGAATTAATTATATAGCCTTGAGACACTTTAATTTTACCAAGTGAAAGGAGGAGAAAATATATAAATATATATCTAGCACACCATTATATATTGAAAAGAGGAATCAGAAATAATGGGACAAGCTATTCATGTTGATGAATCTTAAGATGAAATAGTTTCAGATACGTGTTGACTGATTTTACAAGAATAGGGTCATCTAAAGTCATCGTATTAGTCAGAAAATGGAAATAAAATATAAAACCTCACTACTTTACCTTAACAATGAGACAATTATTAACAAAATGGCACTGTGTAACATTCAATTTTTCCAGGAAACTTAAAATAAGTGTCAACCTACAACTACTGCATCAACTAATCTAGTCAACTTTCTTTGTCACCCATATTATTTCTTTCCAGTTCTTGTTAAAAGTAATTGATAGTTTTTATTCTTGTCAATGAAGACCGGGATTTAAACAACCAAGTGTATATCCCTAAAATACTCTCATTTAAGTCATTTGTGAATCAGTCATGCCAGGAAATCTCTCTGATGCTTGTTGAAATAGCAAGATCCCTTTAGGATACAATTTTCTCAAGGTCAGTTTAATGTTCCACTAAAGATAAAATGAGATATGACTTTGGCAAAGGTATTTGATCCTCTGCTACTATTTGAACCACATTCCCTTCCCCCTTTCCACTATCAGATGTATTTAAGATCCCGCCCCCCATAAATCCATTTTAGTATATGCTGAGTAAGTAACCTGGTATCCTCTGGGTATTTGGACTACATGTCTGAAATTGACCATTCACCATTGACCATGGGTGGTATTATGGGCACACAGTCCTAACAATCTTGGAAACATTGAATTATCTACCCCTCTGTGCCTTATAGATTCCTTTTCCCAATTCAGAGTAGTTACAGATTTAACTATGGCCAGAAAAAAAGAGAGGGGTGGAGAAAGAGAAGGGAAATGCACATATTGTCAAAAATATTTTCTAAATATTGGAATTCCATTTATCCAGATCACACATTCACCGTAGGTTATGTTGGACTATGAGGTTCTTCGTAGAAATGTTTGCTAATGCTAATCATATCTCCAGCCATTTCATTCGCTAATTTTGCAAATCCATAACATGATTTATTTGGTATGAATCCAGCCCTTGTGTTTTGGTAAGTCTGAATTTGGGTTCAGTGCTCTATGGAAAGCAAGACACTACACTTTGGAGAAATAGTGGTTAATATAAATTGTCATTTAAGCACCATCATGTTGTTGTTGTTAGTTGCGAAGTCATGTCTGACCTATCACGACCCCATGGACAACGTTCCTCCAGGCCTTCCTGTCCTCTACCATCTTCTGGAGTACATTTAAGCTCACGCCTACTGCTTCAGTGACTCCATCCAGCCACCTCATTCTCTGTCGTCCCCTTCTTCTATTGCCCTCAATCTTTCCCAGCATTAGGCTCTTCTCCAGTGAGTCCTTCCTTCTCATTAGGTGGCCAAAATATTTGAGTTTCAACTTCAGGATCTGGCCTTCTAAAGAGTAGTCAGGGTTGATCTCTTCTAAGTCTATGGTATTGCAGATATATGCTTTAAGTCCTAGCTACACAGAATGTTTTTATAAAAATAAAATTCTTTTTATAAAAAAGATCCCTTTTCTGGTTTAAGGACTTTGTTTGGCCCACATTTTGAAGTCAAGTGACTTATAATTTTGCTTAAGAGTTTCAGCTTTTTCTTCAAAAGGAAAAAAAAAAGTAAAGTGTTATTTAATGCCTAAAAGCGCCAGACAGATCTTTCAAATAAAGAGGGATCAGATTCAGCTCCAGTTATACAACCAGATTCCTGCCAATCTTTCTCTGAATCCATTGAAAACCCTTTCTGAAATATTTTCAATGTTATATTCATAAACATTGTTATCATCATCATCACCACCACCACATTTTTTTCCCTATAAAAATTATAGAAGAATCACACATGGCCAATACACAATAGAAAATGAAGTAGATCACAGCAAGAACTGGCAGTAGTGGCAAGCTGGCACCTTCAAGAAGAAAAGAGAAGGATTAATTTTTGAGGCTCAAGAATAGCCATTACAAACAAACAGGATGGAAACAAGATTGAACATGTTTGAAACAGCACAAACAGATGCCGAAACAGATAAAGCTATGGATCATATAACTGCTTAGGGTGACAATAGCAATAGCATAATAATAATAATAATAATAATAATAATAATAATAATAATAATAATAATAATAATAATAATAATAATAATAACGTGGCAGTGCCTGGAGACAGCAGAATAGACGAGAAAGAACTGGAGAAGATAACAAAATACGAAGACCTCCAAATAGAAATAGAAAGATTGTGGCAAAAGCAAGCAAAGGTAGTACCAATAGTGATAGGCTCCTTGGGTGCAATCCCAAAACAACTGGAGCACCATTTGAACACCATTGGCATTGACAAATTCGCTATTAGTCAATTGCAAAAGGCGGCCTTATTAGGAACTGCTTCCATCCTGCGACGATATCTGTAATACCATCAGACATCCACATCTGCCTATCCCAGGTCCTGGGTAAGGACTCGATAGGTAGACAAAATGCCAAATCCAGTCTGAACATTTGGCTGACTGTGCGATGATCCATAATAATAATAATAATACTAGTAATAATAATAATAATAATAGGAACTGCTTCCATCCTCCAACAATATCTGTAATACCATCAAACATCCACATCTGCCTATCCCAGGTTCTTGGTAAGGACTCGATAGGTAGACAAAATGCCAAATCCAGTCTGAACATCTGGCTTACTGTGCGATGATCCATAATAATAATAATCATAATCATAATCATAAAGTTGGAAGGGACCTTGGAGGTCATCTAGCCCAACCCCCAGCTCAGGCAAGTAACCCTGGCTGTCCAGTTTCTTCTTACAAACTTCCAGTGTTGGAGCATTCACCGCTTCTGGAGGCAGGTTGTTCCACTGGTTAATTGTTTTAACTGTCAGGAAGTTTCTCCTTAGTTCTAGGTTGCTTCTCTCCTTGACTAGTTTCCATCCACTGCTTCTTGTCCTGCCTTCAGGCGCTTTGGAGATTAGCTTGACTCCCTCTTCTTTGTGGCAGCCCCTGAGGTATTGGAACACTGCTATCATGTCCCCCCTTGTCCTTCTCTTCATTAAGCTAGACCAGTGGTTCTCAACCTTTCTAATGCCGCGATCCCATAATACAGTTCCCCATGTTGTGGTGACCCCCAACCACTTATACATGACCGGGTGCCAGGGGCGCGGCCAAAGAAAAGGGGAAAAAATGGTGGACAGCCTTGTTTGGCGACCCCCCTGAAATGGTCGTTCAAGAACCACTGAGCTAGACATACCCAATTCCAGCAACCGTTCCTTACATGTTTTAGCCTCCAGTCCTCTATACCTCTTCTCAGTCCTTTACAACACTCTCTAAGCGGTTTAAGAATCAGCATATTGCCCCCAACAATCTGGGTCCTCATTTACCAACTTCAGAAAGATGGAAGGCTGAGTCAATCTTGAGCTGGTCAGGATCAAATTCCTGGAAGTGGAAATGCAGAGTTAGCCTGCAATAGTGCATTCTAACTATTGCACCACCATAGCTCTGGTGTAGCCATGATTTTGGTAAGCGTGATTTATGACACGTACACATCATGACAGTGTAGCCACTATCCTCCATTAGCATTTATGCAAAAATAATAATTTCTATTTTTTCCCAAATGGGGTGAAATCTCTTCCCCCACTTTCCCTCTCTCTTTGTCTTTCTCTCTCACAAACATACATACAATTTACACCCCTAAAATGTAGAGATTCTTTCTATGCTGCCAATAAACCTGTTAAGTCTGCACTTTGCAAATCTTGCGGTAGAAACTTGTAAATTATTTGACTGAGCAAAAGTGAAATTGTAATCCTCTGATACTATTTTTGCCCCCCCCCCTTGTTTTTTTTACAGCTGAAATAGAATTCTAGTTTAATAAAAAGACAGAAAGATACCTCCTGCCTTGGGGAATAATTCAGAAATAAATACCATGCATCCACAATCTCAAAAGGCTAGTCTCAAGGGAAATTTAGTCGTACAGTTCAAATAATTTGACATATGTCTGGTAACTGTTAGCTAAAACAGACATAAAAGGAATTCTTCATACATTGAATAATCATCATTAGCGGGAGCTGTGTGGACCCCTTTGTTCTATTTCAGAAAAAGAGGCATCTAGATGAAGCAACGAGTTCCAACAGTTCTCCTTTAATAATAGAAAAAGTAGTAAAGTTGGAAGGGACCTTGGAGGTCATCTAGTCCAACCCCCTGCTCAGGCAGAAAACCTTACACCATTTCGGACAAATGGCTGTCCAGTCTCTTCTTAAAAACTTCCAGTGTTGGAGCATTTACTGCTTCTGGAGGCAGGCTGTTCCACTGGTTAATTGTTCTCACTGTCAGGAAATTTCTCCTTAGTTCTAGGTTGCTTCTCTCCTTGATTAGTTTCCATCCGTTGCTTCTTGTCCTTTATTGCAAACACTAACAGAACAGATTTTAAAATGGTGTGGCCCCCTTTTATAGCCCCCCTGCACAATACCTTGCTGGCCAATCATTGCAAAGGATCTTTTCCCACCGTGCATATGCGCGCAAGGCTGGGAGCAGCCTTTCTTGTCCTGAGCATCCACATGGTCTGCCCGGGCCAATCGCTGCAGCCTGTGCCTGCCGGCCCACGACATAACACCCTTACTTCAAGAACAATTCTTTTTTAATTAATAATACAGGATCTAATCTACACCTGTATAATGAAGGAGGAGACCTGCATAAATTTTGCCCTGTATTAGTATACCTCTTTGATTTTTAAATCACTGGAAGTAAAGTTTTGACAGAGCTTACGCAAGGAGCTAATACAGAAGACACATTACCTATAGCGTATGATAGATATTTTTTTTTCAAATAATTCATTTGTGTGAGGAGAATGCAGCATATGTGAAGTCATCATGGCTTCTACCAGACTTGGAAGAAAAAAAAATTAAAATTGTGTTACAGTGGATCCTTTGTTTGCTCTCCATCTCACAGCTAAACTAGACAGTGCAAAACAAATAAAGTTGCTGAGATATTTTCTCACACAGAAATTATATAGTTCTTTTTTTTAAAGACACACTAAATTATTTGCCTTCAATCATCTCGGTCTTTGAAAGAAAATATTAGAAGACATTCTTGACTTTGCCAGCTGCAAGACTCAACATGAAGTATAAGATAATATAAACTGGAGTGAGAAAAAAGAAACAAGAAGAAATGAATGATACATAAAGCAGATGTGCGAATGTTACATGGGTTATAAGTCTTCCACGCTGCAGTGGGCATTACTCAATAAATAAATACACAATCCTCTAACTAAATATTCTAACTAAAACCAGCCCATCTTAACTCATTGCTCTGAATAGGACCAGCTGTGACTCCTCACGGTGTTAACATATTTATTGGATAGTGTGATTACATTTTGATCCTATCCTTTGCAAAAGAATTCTCAGCTGTTGGTTCATGCCCATGGTGCAGCTAAATTGGTTTCTTGGGAGAAAAAAATAATATCTTGAAATACCATGACTTTAAAAGATGGTGGGAAGCTTTCAGTCAGAGAATGTCAGAGAAAACAATTTCTTAATACTGTGCTTATTTGGAGCGGCTAGTGAATCAAAAGAAGATGGACCCAAGGGGTGTGGTGAGATTGTTGTTGTTTTAAAGCCTACTTTTGAAAATGCATTTTTACAGTAGTTGCCATTGTGAGGAATAGATGCATACTGTTAGTCAGTCTCTACTCATTGTGCTGCTGAAAACATACAAATGGGGCATTTAAATTTCTTATCCAACCTCAACCCATCTACCTACTGATATCTCTTGTGTTTATCACCCTAGCTTACCTTAAAGGGTTTTTGATGCAGTGATAACAAGAAGGAAATTGTAAGTTGCCTTAAGTTCCTGGATAAAGGAGAGAATAAAGATCTGTTAAATAATAAATACCAATCTCAGTTCCACAATGACCTAATAGCATAATCAACACATTTCGGTTTGCATGTATACGCGTACATGAGCTGGACATATTCACCTATTAAATTGTTCGTTATACTTTATATCCTAATAGTTGAAGTTTTACAGACAAGTAAAAAATAGGGATGTTATTTATAAAGACATCATAGTTATTATTCTACATACAGTACAAGAGAGTTTTTCCTCTTTCCTATTTAAAGCAATCATATCTAGCTTGCTTGGTATACATCAGAAAAAAAAACACAAGTGGAAACATTTAAGGCAAAATTATACATTTGCTATTCTTCTTTTCATAATGTGCTGCTTATTGGGCTTGAGATCCAGAAGGGGGGGGGATAAAATCTGTACCTTTATCCCAACCAAAATATGCAACTACAGGCTTGGTTAGCTACTAAAATAGAGAGCCAATATAATATTTGGCAGGCATTTTGAAAAAACAACAACAACAACAACCAACCAACAAAAAGAAAAAGAAAAAATCAGTACTGCTCATTCCACTGGTGGGAAAATTTAGAGAACAAAATTGTAAGAATCTGTGAGGATCATTTGTATATTACAAAATCCTGAACACTATGTATAGATATCTAGTGGAAAGTAGTTATGAATACTCTAGCTCTGCTCATTTAGTTATTCCTGAGCTTAAGGGAGGTAGGGAAAGGTAGTTCCTTTCATTATCTACCACCACATAACATAATAAGAGAATTACAGAGTGGGAAGAAAGCTCTTCTAAGCCAACCTCCTGCTCAAGCAGGAGACCTTATGAGACCATTTGAGACAAATGTCTGTCCAATCTCTTCTTAAAACCCTCCAGTGATGGATCACTCACCATTCTGGAAGGCAAGCTGGTGTACTGATTAATTGTTCTGTCAGGAAACTTCTACTTAGTTCTAGGTTGGTTCTCTCTTTGATTAGTTTCCATCTTTTGCTTCTAGTTCAGCCTTCAGAACGTTTGTGATCCACCACTCTGGGGCATCACACTGATCAATGCAAACCAAAGTATAAGACTATTTCCTCTGGGTGGGATCCAATGCGAGCAGGGCTGACTGACTATTATGCATTGTCCTCTATTTCCATGCAGAAGAAACAAGTATAATAATAATAATAATAATAATAATAATAATAATAATAATAATAATAATAATAATAATACACAGTGATGGAAAACAAAGAAATAATGATCTGTTACTACAGATCAAGTCCAACAAGAAGAGGATATCTAAAACGAATGCACCAGTTCTGGAAAGAACAACATCCAGAATCAGAAATAACAGAACAGAGACTAGCAGATCAACGCCGATTTATAACACGAAATAAAGTATTCACAGAAACAGAATTGGACGAACTGCAAAGGTTTACCCAGGGCAAAGAAATCAAAGCCTTACCAGAAGTAATTCAGAATGTAGAGGCAAACCAGGGGGAGTTGGCAGTGAAGGAATCTAGCAGAGATATACAACTGTTCTCATTTGGAAACCAGGCACCTCTACCTCAGGAAGAACAAAACCCTCTAACTAAAGAAATAAAAGAATTGAAACAAAGAATAACTGAGCATCTAGAACAGCACAAAAACAACAGAATAAGGCTACCTGCATTGAAGCTTGTTCCAAAGAAACAGCTAGCACAAGCATTAAAAGATGCAAATATTGCAATATCAAGTATAAGCACCAATTCATTGCAAGAAACAAACCAACTAATGTACAGCACCGCTGCAGTTATAACAGAATACCTGGGATGCAAAATCAACAAAGAAGAAAAACAAACAAACAGTGCACCAGAAAAATGGAAGGTTAGACTAGAAAATAAGATCAGCAAGTTAAGATCACATGCAAGCAAGCTAGAACAGATGAAAGAAAAGAAGCTGAAGAACAAGAAGACCAAAGAATACCTAATCAAGAAATACCACTTAGAAACAAGGAAGATCAAGGAAGCACTGGAAATAATAAAGCAACAAATAACAGCTATAGCCAGGAAAATCAGTAGATATGAAGCTCGAATTGCAAACTATAGGCAGAACCTCCAATTTCAATCCAATCAGAAACGTTTCTACCAATCCATCAATGGAGAAACTGCAAGGAATCAGTCAGTACCTGACAAGGAAGAAACAGTGCAGTTCTGGAAGCAGATATGGGATAACCCAAAGAAATACAACAAGGATGCGGCTTGGTTAAAAGAGGTGGATGCAAATAAAACAGAAGTTGAAATGAAAGAACTAGTAATAACAACAAAAATGGTAGAAAAAAGAGCAAAGAAAATCAAAAATTGGTCAGCACCAGGTGAAGATGAACTGCATGGGTTTTGGTTGAAACATCTAACTGTTATACACCCACTCATTGCCAAACAGTTCAACAATATACTACAAGGAGGAGAAATTGAAAAGTGGCTAACAACTGGGAAAACCTACCTAATAATGAAAAATCCAGCAAAAGGGGCAACACCAGGTAACTACAGGCCAATTACCTGCTTACCAACAACTTTCAAATTACTAACTGGTGTGGTAGCTGATGCAGTGCAACAGCATCTAGTTGAAAACAATCTCTTTCCACCTGAGCAGAAAGGAAACCGCCCCAACAGCAGAGGAACAAAAGATCAACTCCTAATAGACAAAATGATCTTGGAAAACTGCAAGAGAAGGAAGACCAACCTGAATGTGGCATGGATTGACTACAAAAAGGCATTTGACTCTCTGCCACATGATTGGATAATAAAGTGCCTAGAAATAACAGGAGTCAGTAGAAACATCAGAAAATTTGTGCAAAGATCGATGGCACAATGGAAAACACAGTTGCAGATCAATGGTGAGAGGCTGGGAGAGGTTAATATCAAGAGAGGAATATTTCAAGGAGATTCATTATCACCATTACTATTTGTTATTGCACTGTTTCCTCTGTCAACAATACTGAATAACTCAGGACATGGCTATCAAACATCAAAAACATCTGCCAGACTATCCCACCTCCTTTATATGGATGATCTGAAGCTGTATGGAAAAACATCATCTGAAATAGAATCGCTGCTCAACACTGTCCGTATATATAGCCAAGATATTGTAATGGAGTTTGGCTTGGACAAATGTGCCACACTTACTATCAAACAAGGAAAAATAATGAAAACTGAAGGAATCAAGATGCCCCACGAAAATAACATTAAGAGTCTGGATGAGGAAGAGTACTACAAATACTTGGGTATCCTTCAAGCTGACAACATCAAGCACACTGAAGTCAAGAAAAAGATTAGAGGTGAATACATCAAGAGAGTGAAGAAGATCTTAAAATCCAAACTCAATGGAGGAAATACCATAAAGGCAATCAACACCTGGGCAATCCCAGTCATTAGGTACACAGCTGGAATAGTGGACTGGACTCAAGCAGAACTAAAAGCAATGGATAGGCAGACCAGAAAAATAATGACAATGAATCATGCCCTTCATCCACGCAGTGACATTGATAGACTTTATCTACCAAGGCAAATAGGTGGGCGTGGAATGCTACAAGTACATCAGATGGTTGAAGAAGAAAAAATGGCTTTGGAAGAATATCTGAAGAACAATGATGAAGATGCACTGAAATTAGTATATCAGGAAGGCTTACTAACTACTGGAGAGACCAAACTGGCCTACAAGAAAGACCAAATGAAGAACAGAATAGAGGCATGGGAAGACAAAGCACTACATGGCCAATACATGAAAAAAATAGCTGGGAAAGCAGATAATAATAAAACCTGGCAATGGCTAAGAGCAGGAAAATTGAAGAAAGAGACCGAGGGACTAATTCTGGCGGCACAAGACCAAGCCTTAAGGACAAATGCATACAAAGTCAAAATTGAGAAGACAGCAACAGACAGTAAGTGCCGCCTATGCAAAGAAGCTGAAGAAACAGTGGACCACTTGGTAAGCTGTTGCAAGAAGATTGCACAAACTGATTACAAGCAGCGGCATGACAAAGTAGCAACAATGGTGCATTGGAAGATCTGCAAAAAATATCATTTACCTGTAAGCAAAAACTGGTGGGATCATAAAATAGAGAAAGTCATAGAAAATGATAAAATTAAACTGCTCTGGGACTTCAGAATTCAAACAGACAAGCACCTGCAACATAACACCCCAGACTTAACAATTGTCGATAAGAAAGACAAAAAAGTCTGGATAGTGGATGTGGCAGTGCCTGGAGACAGCAGAATAGAAGAGAAAGAACTGGAGAAGATAACAAAATACAAAGACCTACAAATAGAAATAGAAAGACTGTGGCAAAAGCAAGCAAGGGTAGTACCAATAGTCAAGGCTCCTTGGGTGCAATCCCAAAACAACTGGAGCACCACTTGAACACCATTGGCATTGACAAATTCGCTATTAGTCAATTGCAACAGGCAGCCTTATTAGGAACTGACTTCCATCCTGCGACGATATCTGTAATACCATCAAACATCCACATCTGCCTATCCCAGGTCCTGGGTAAGGACTCGATAGGTAGACAAAATGCCAAATCCAGTCTGAACATCTGGCTGACTGTGCGATGATCGATAATAATAATAATAATAGTATAATAATAAAACCTGGCAATGGCTAAGAGCAGAAAATTGAAGAAAGAGACCGAGGGACTTAATTCTGGCTGCACAAGACCAAGCCTTAAGGACAAATGCATACAAAGTCAAAATTGAGAAGACAGCAACAGACAGTAAGTGCCGCCTATGCAAAGAAGCTGAAGAAACAGTGGACCACCTGGTAAGCTGTTGCAAGAAGATTGCACAGACTGACTACAAGCAGCGGCATGACAAAGTAGCAACAATGGTGCATTGGAAGATCTGCAAAAAGTATCATTTGCCTGTAAGCAAAAACTGGTGGGATCATAAAATAGAGAAAGTCATAGAAAATGATAAAATTAAACTGCTCTGGGACTTCAGAATTCAAACAGACAAGCACCTGCAACATAACACCCCAGACTTAACAATTGTCGATAAGAAAGACAAAAAAGTCTGGATAGTGGACGTGGCAGTGCCTGGAGATAGCAGAATAGAAGAGAAAGAACTGGAGAAGATAACAAAATACAAAGACCTACAAATAGAAATAGAAAGACTGTGGCAAAAGCAAGCAAGGGTAGTACCAATAGTAATAGGTCCCTTGGGTGCAATCCCAAAACAATGGAGCACCACTTGAACACCATTGGCATGGACAAATTCGCTATTAGTCAATTGCAAAAGGCGGCCTTACTAGGAACTGCTTCCATCCTGCGACGATATCTGTAATACCATCAAACATCCACATCTGCCTATCCCAGGTCCTGGGTAAGGACTCGATAGGTAGACAAAATGCCAAATCCAGTCTGAACATCTTGCTGACTGTGCGATGATCCATAATAATAATAATAATAATAATATAAATCACAAACAACTACTTCGGCACAGCGGCAGTTATAACGAATACGCTGGATGCAAAATCAACAAAGAAGAAAAAACAAGACAAACATGCACCGAAAAATGAAGGTTGACTAGAAATAAGATCAGCAAGTTAAGATCACATGCGCAGCTAGAACAGTGAAAGAAAAGAAGCTGAAGATGAAGAAACTGAAGACCAAGAATACCTAATAAGAAATACCCTTAGAAACCAGGAAATCAATGAAGCACTGGAAATAATAGCACAAAGAACACTATAGCCAGGAAAATCGTAGATATGAGCTCGAATTGGCAAACTATAGGCAGAACCTCCAGTTTCATCATCGAGAAACGTTTCTACCACTCCATCAATGGAGAAACTGCAAAGAATCAGTCAGTACCTGACAAGGAAGAAACAGTGCAGTTCTGGAATCAGATATGGGATAACCCAAAGAAATACAACAAGGATGCGGCTTGGTTAAAAGAGGTGGATGCAAATAAACAGAAGTTGAAATGAAAGAACTAGTAATAACAACAAAAATGGTAGAAAAAAGAGCAAGGAAAATCAAAAATTGGTCAGCACCAGGTGAAGATGAACTGCATGGGTTTTGGTTGAAACATCTAACTGTTATACACCAACTCATTGCCAAGCAATTCAACAATATACTACAAGGAGGAGAAATTGAAAAGTGGCTAACAACTGGGAAAACCTACCTAATAATGAAAAATCCAGCAAAAGGGGCAACAACAGGTAACTACAGGCCAATTACCTGCTTACCAACAACTTTCAAATTACTAACTGGTGTGGTAGCTGATGCAGTACAACAGCATCTAGTTGAAAACAATCTCTTTCCACCTGAGCAGAAAGGAAACCGCCCCAATAGCAGAAAGTAACAAAAGATCACTCCCTAATAGACAAAATGATCTTGGAAAACTGCAAGAGAAGGAAGACCAACCTGAATGTGGCATGGATTGACTACAAAAAGGCATTTGACTCTCTGCCACATGATTGGATAATAAAGTGCCTAAAAATAACAGGAGTCAGTAGAAACATCAGAAAATTTGTGCAAAGATCGATGGCACAATGGAAGACACAGTTGCAGATCATGGTGAGAGGCTGGGAGAGGTTAATATCAAGAGAGGAATATTTCAAGGAGATTCATTATCACCATTACTATTTGTTATTGCACTGTTTCCTCTGTCAACAATACTGAATAACTCAGGACATGGCTATCAAACATCAAAAACATCTGCCAAACTATCCCACCTCCTTTACATGGATGATCTGAAGCTGTATGGAAAAACATCATCTGAAATAGAATCGCTGCTCAACACTGTCCGTATATATAGCCAAGATATGGTAATGGAGTTTGGCTTGGACAAATGTGCCACACTTACTATCAAACAAGGAAAAATAGTGAAAACTGAAGGAATCAAGATGCCCCACGAAAATAACATTAAGAGTCTGGATGAGGAAGAGTACTACAAATACTTGGGTATCCTTCAAGGTGACAACATCAAGCACACTGAAGTCAAGAAAAAGATTAGAGGTGAATACATCAAGAGAGTGAAGAAGATCTTAAAATCAACTCATGGAGTGAAAGACATACAGGCAATCACACCTGGGCATCCCGCATTAGGTACACAGCTGGAATAGTGGACTGTACTCAGTTCAGCAGAATTAAGCAATGGATGCAACCAGAAAATAATGACAATGAATCATGCCCTGCATCCCCATGACATTGATAGACTTTATCTACCAAGGCAAATAGGTGGGCGTGGAATGCTACAAGTACATCAGATGGTGGAAGACGAAAAAATGGCTTTGGAAGAATATCTGAAGAACAATGATGAAGATGCACTGAAATTAGTATATCAGGAAGGCTTACTAACTACTGGAGAGACCAAACAGGCCTACAAGAAAGACCAAATGAAGAACAGAATAGAGGCATGGAAAGACAAAGCACTACATGGCCGATACATGAAAAAAATAGCTGGGAAAGCAGATAATAATAAAACCTGGCAATGGCTAAGAGCAGGAAAATGGAAGAAAGAGACGAGGGACTAATTCTGGCTGCACAAGACCAAGCCTTAAGGACAAATGCATACAAAGTCAAAATTGAGAAGACAGCAAAAGACAGTAAGTGCTGCCTATGCAAAGAAGCTGAAGAAACAGTGGACCCACTTGGTAAGCTGTTGCAAGAAGATTGCACAAACTGATTACAAGCAGCGGCATGACAAAGTAGCAACAATGGTGCATTGGAAGATCTGCAAAAAATATCATTTGCCTGTAAGCAAAAACTGGTGGGATCATAAAATAGAGAAAGTCATAGAAAATGATAAAATAAAACTGCTCTGGGACTTCAGAATTCAAACAGATAAGCACCTGCAACATAACACCCCAGACTTAACAATTGTCGATAAGAAAGACAAAAAAGTCTGGATAGTGGACGTGGCAGTGCCTGGAGATAGCAGAATAGAAGAGAAAGAACTGGAGAAGATAACAAAATACAAAGACATACAAATAGAAATAGAAAGACTGTGGCAAAAGCAAGCAAGGGTAGTACCAATAGTCATAGGCTCCTTGGGTGCAATCCCAAAACAACTGGAGCGCCACTTGAACACCATTGGCATTGACAAATGCGCTATTAGTCAATTGCAAAAGGCAGCCTTATTAGGAACTGCTTCCATCCTGCGACGATATCTGTAATACCATCAAACATCCACATCTGCATATCCAGGTCCTGGGTAGAATCGATAGGTAGACAAAATGCAAATACAGTTTGACACATCTGGCTGACTGTGCGATGACGATAATAATAATACTAATAGTAAATAATAAAACCTGGCAATGGCTAAGAGCAGGAAAATTGAAGAAAGAGACCGAGTGACTAATTCTGGCTGCACAAGACCAAGCCTTAAGGAAAAATGCATACAAAGTCAAAATTGAGAAGACAGCAACAGACAGTAAGTGCCGCCTATGCAAAGAAGATGAAGAAACAGTGGACCACTTGGTAAGCTGTTGCAAGAAGATTGCACAGACTGATTACAAGCAGCGGCATGACAAAGTAGCAACAATGGTGCATTGGAAGATCTGCAAAAAGTATCATTTGCCTGTAAGCAAAAACTGGTGGGATCATAAAATAGAGAAAGTCATAGAAAATGATAAAATTAAACTGCTCTGGGACTTCAGAATTCAAACAGACAAGCACCTGCAACATAACACCCCAGACTTAACAATTGTCGATAAGAAAGACAAAAAAGTCTGGATAGTGGACGTGGCAGTGCCTGGAGACAGCAGAATAGAAGAGAAAGAACTGGAGAAGATAACAAAATACAAAGACCTACAAATAGAAATAGAAAGACTGTGGCAAAAGCAAGCAAGGGTAGTACCAATAGTCATAGGCTCCTTGGGTGCAATCCCAAAACAACTGGAGCACCACTTGAACACCATTGGCATTGACAAATTCGCTATTAGTCAATTGCAAAAGGCGGCCTTATTAGGAACTGCTTCCATCCTGCGACGATATCTGTAATACCATCAAACATCCACATCTGCCTATCCCAGGTCCTGGGTAAGGACTCGATAGGTAGACAAAATGCCAAATCCAGTCTGAACATCTGGCTGACTGTGCGATGATCGATAATAATAATAATAATAATAATAATAATAATAATAACAAACCAACTAATGTACAGCACAGCTGCAGTTATAACAGAATACCTGGGATGCAAAATCAACAAAAAAGAAAAACAAACAGTGCACCAGAAAAATGGAAGGTTAGACTAGAAAATAAGATCAGCAAGTTAAGATCACATGCAAGCAAGCTAGAACAGATGAAAGAAAAGAAGCTGAAGAACAAGAAGACCAAAGAATACCTAATCAAGAAATACCACTTAGAAACAAGGAAGATCAAGGAAGCACTGGAAATAATAAAGCAACAAATAACAGCTATAGCCAGGAAAATCAGTAGATATGAAGCTCGAATTGCAAACTATAGGCAGAACCTCCAATTTCAATCCAATCAGAAACGTTTCTACCAATCCATCAATGGAGAAACTGCAAGGAATCAGTCAGTACCTGACAAGGAAGAAACAGTGCAGTTCTGGAAGCAGATATGGGATAACCCAAAGAAATACAACAAGGATGCGGCTTGGTTAAAAGAGGTGGATGCAAATAAAACAGAAGTTGAAATGAAAGAACTAGTAATAACAACAAAAATGGTAGAAAAAAGAGCAAAGAAAATCAAAAATTGGTCAGCACCAGGTGAAGATGAACTGCATGGGTTTTGGTTGAAACATCTAACTGTTATACACCCACTCATTGCCAAACAGTTCAACAATATACTACAAGGAGGAGAAATTGAAAAGTGGCTAACAACTGGGAAAACCTACCTAATAATGAAAAATCCAGCAAAAGGGGCAACACCAGGTAACTACAGGCCAATTACCTGCTTACCAACAACTTTCAAATTACTAACTGGTGTAGTAGCTGATGCAGTGCAACAGCATCTCGTTGAAAACAATCTCTTTCCACCTGAGCAGAAAGGAAACCGCCCCAATAGCAGAGGAACAAAAGATCAACTCCTAATAGACAAAATGATCTTGGAAAACTGCAAGAGAAGGAAGACCAACCTGAATGTGGCATGGATTGACTACAAAAAGGCATTTGACTCTCTGCCACATGATTGGATAATAAAGTGCCTAGAAATAACAGGAGTCAGTAGAAACATCAGAAAATTTGTGCAAAGATCGATGGCACAATGGAAGACACAGTTGCAGATCAATGGTGAGAGGCTGGGAGAGGTTAATATCAAGAGAGGAATATTTCAAGGAGATTCATTATCACCATTACTATTTGTTATTGCACTGTTTCCTCTGTCAACAATACTGAATAACTCAGGACATGGCTATCAAACATCAAAAACATCTGCCAGACTATCCCACCTCCTTTATATGGATGATCTGAAGCTGTATGGAAAAACATCATCTGAAATAGAATCGCTGCTCAACACTGTCCGTATATATAGCCAAGATATTGTAATGGAGTTTGGCTTGGACAAATGTGCCACACTTACTATCAAACAAGGAAAAATAATGAAAACTGAAGGAATCAAGATGCCCCACGAAAATAACATTAAGAGTCTGGATGAGGAAGAGTACTACAAATACTTGGGTATCCTTCAAGCTGACAACATCAAGCACACTGAAGTCAAGAAAAAGATTAGAGGTGAATACATCAAGAGAGTGAAGAAGATCTTAAAATCCAAACTCAATGGAGGAAATACCATAAAGGCAATCAACACCTGGGCAATCCCAGTCATTAGGTACACAGCTGGAATAGTGGACTGGACTCAAGCAGAACTAAAAGCAATGGATAGGCAGACCAGAAAAATAATGACAATGAATCATGCCCTTCATCCACGCAGTGACATTGATAGACTTTATCTACCAAGGCAAATAGGTGGGCGTGGAATGCTACAAGTACATCAGATGGTTGAAGAAGAAAAAATGGCTTTGGAAGAATATCTGAAGAACAATGATGAAGATGCACTGAAATTAGTATATCAGGAAGGCTTACTAACTACTGGAGAGACCAAACTGGCCTTCAAGAAAGACCAAATGAAGAACAGAATAGAGGCATGGGAAGACAAAGCACTACATGGCCAATACATGAAAAAAATAGCTGGGAAAGCAGATAACAATAAAACCTGGCAATGGCTAAGAGCAGGAAAATTGAAGAAAGAGACCGAGGGACTAATTCTGGCTGCACAAGACCAAGCCTTAAGGACAAATGCATACAAAGTCAAAATTGAGAAGACAGCAACAGACAGTAAGTGCCGCCTATGCAAAGAAGCTGAAGAAACAGTGGACCACTTGGTAAGCTGTTGCAAGAAGATTGCACAGACTGATTACAAGCAGCGGCATGACAAAGTAGCAACAATGGTGCATTGGAAGATCTGCAAAAAATATCATTTGCCTGTAAGCAAAAACTGGTGGGATCATAAAATAGAGAAAGTCATAGAAAATGATAAAATTAAACTGCTCTGGGACTTCAGAATTCAAACAGACAAGCACCTGCAACATAACACCCCAGACTTAACAATTGTCGATAAGAAAGACAAAAAAGTCTGGATAGTGGACGTGGCAGTGCCTGGAGATAGCAGAATAGAAGAGAAAGAACTGGAGAAGATAACAAAATACAAAGACCTACAAATAGAAATAGAAAGACTGTGGCAAAAGCAAGCAAGGGTAGTACCAATAGTCATAGGCTCCTTGGGTGCAATCCAAAACAACTGGAGCACCACTTGAACACCATTGGCATTGACAAATTCGCTATTAGTCAATTGCAAAAGGCGGCCTTATTAGGAACTGCTTCCATCCTGCGACGATATCTGTAATACCATCAAACATCCACATCTGCCTATCCCAGGTCCTGGGTAAGGACTCGATAGGTAGACAAAATGCCAAATCCAGTCTGAACATCTGGCTGACTGTGCGATGATCGATAATAATAATAATAATAATGAGAAGGAGAAGGAGAAGGAGAAGGAGAAGGAGAAGGAGAAGAAGAAGAAGAACACACCCCAGTGAGGCACTACCTTGATGTGCTTGTGGGGCTTGTGTACTCTGAGGAAGATGAGAGCTATGCCAGAAGTTCAACCATACTGGACAGGTCTCATTAGAGGAGTCAGACAAAGAGTGTCTCTCCCATAAAAATTATGGTGAGACGTAAATTTCAGAATGCCATACCGGCTCGGACGTCGCTCAGGTTAACAAGGTCCGCGCTAGATATTGGAGTTCCTGGATATCTGGTGAAAAATGGGTGACAGGACTCAGGACTATTGGCTGAGCAACCAGGACCAGTAGCTGCAGAACTACTGGAAGAAAAGGTGTTTACCCATCGCAAATACACAGTGATTGATCCCAGCTCCTTGGTAAGGACTCGATAGGTAAACAAAAATGCCAAATCCAGTCTGAACATCTGGCTGACTGTGCGATGATCAACAACAACAACAACAACAACAATAATATTCCAAAGGCATTTTCTTCTTTAAAATACTAAAGAGTGCATATGCATCCAAGTGCTTCAGTGACCTACTAGTGCAATTTTATATTTCTGACTTTCTACCAGTATGCCTGCTTTCTTGCACAGAGTATTGGATCCTGTTTGAACAGCCTACAAACAGATTGAAAGCCATTTTGATGGTGAAGAGTCTAAGAAGGCTATGATTGGACTCCAGGGGACGATTAGGTAGAAGATATCAATGCCACTATATCGTCATGCCAAACTTGATCCAAGAAAGCAAGTCAAGGTCAAAAGCTATGAGTCATTTTTTTTCTTCTTCTTTGAAATGCTACCTAGCTTGTTGGCATGGCTTTGAAATGTCAATGGTAAATGATATCTCCTCAGTGAGGAAGGATTCTAATTTCTCAGAGATCAATTAAATTCCCTAAGCTTTTGGAGGGAGGTAAAGGAAGATGTTCAACCTTTATTTCTTGCAAATTAATAGATGGCAACGCAATAACAATGTTGTTGGGTGAACAGGAGTCAGTCAGGAAAGGGCATGCATGAAGAGTACGCTTGCATATTTAATGGGTTTAAAAGGAAAGGTTAAATGAAATATTTAAAGTTACATTCTTACGGCTGTAACAGTTCAGCCAATTACATATGCCACGCAATCCAGGTATCTTAATGTTACTAGGTGTGATTTCTGATTGCTGAATGCAATTTTGCATTTTAGTTTGGGTCACCTATCCGAACAATATATTAGCCTTAACGATCACCTCTTGTTTGCTGGAACCTATTGGTTGCTACTGAAGGTTTTATGCCTGAAATTAACCCTGCTATGACTTTGCGGGATTTACTCTTAGGTAAGTATACATAAAAAGCACCAACCTTAATCAGTACTCCTAAAGTGGACTCTTGCATATGACATATTGATCTTGATCTAGCAGATAAATGAGTTTTATTCCTGCCTTAGGTACAAAGCCAGCTGGATAACCTTGAGCCAGTCTCCGCCTCTCAGCCCCCGGAAGAAAACAATGGCAAACCACTTCTGCAAACCTTGCCAAGGAAATTGCAGAGACTAATCCAACAGCCAGCAGAAGTCAACAGTAACCTGAAGGCACACACACACACAAACACACAAACAAAAGATGTAGGTTTATGCATATGTTATGTATAGCATGTTTAAATGTGTGCTATGTATGTATACAATTTTGAAAGCAAGCAACAGACTTTCATTTTTAATGTTTGCCAATGGGACCACAGTAAAAAAAATGGCAAAAGGTCATCTATCTATCTATCTATCTATCTATCTATCTATCTATCTATCTATCTATCTATCTATCTATCTATCTATCTATCTATCTATCTATCTATCTATATCTATATCTATCTATCTATCTATCTATCTATCTATCTATCTATCTATCTATCTATCTATCTATCTATCTATCTATTTGTTTTCTGAGGCTTTCGCAGGTGTTTGTATGTAGGTCTTTGCTAATTTGGGTTTTCTCCAGCGTAAAATTGGAAGTGTCTTGTATGTGTATGTATGTATATATATATATATATATATATATATATATATATATATATATATACACACACATACATACACACACACACACACACACCTGTAACCCCCCCCCTCTCTAAGAGTGTCTTTCTGTATGGAAATATTAAATGCAGCACTTCAAATGCCCCTTATAGAAAAACTTTTTTAGCTCTTTTGCATAATCGTACTATATGCTTTATTGGAATACTTAACTGCATAATTAAGCAGTTCACATTACTGACCGTGGAAGAGATTGGGATGATAACTTATAATTTGAAGGACTAGATCAGTTCAGGGGAGATATTTGACCATTGATTAGATGTAGCAGGCCCCCAAATACTATTTATAGGGAAAGACTGGTAGAAAAGATGAACATCACCATCTCTGCTTCAAGAAAGAAGAGCTGGGTGTGGTTGCATCTTTTCACAAAGGTTGTAATAAGGATTAATTAAGAATCTGGGATTGTGACAAAGACAGAAACATTTTACGTGATTTTTGATTTTACTATCGGGTTGAACAAAAGAAAAAAAAAGGAAATATTAGCATTTGAGGAAGAAGAAAATCTAAGCAGCCCATCATCTATTCATACTTACAGAAGCTGTGAATGCTCCAACACTGAAAGTTTTTAAGAAGAGACTGGACAGCCACTTGTTTGAAATAATATAGGGTTTCCTGCCTGAGCAGGGGGTTGGACTAGAAGACCTCAAAGGTCCCTTCCTACTTTATTATTATTATTATTATTATTATTATTATTATTATTATTAGCCTAGTTAGTATATATAACATCAGTATGTAAATAACCAATTTATACTTTACCTATTTTATCCATTTATACTTGAAAGCTCCCAACTTGCTCATACAGTCCTGGAAATAAGTCTCATTTTAACAGGATTTAATTTTGAATCTGTATGTTGCCATTGGAAGCATCAGGATGAAGCCTGACCTGACTACCACTTGGATTTAATCCCAGGTAAATTAGAAGTACAACTGTAATCAATACATCAACAACAATATATTAAAATAATACTGACCTCTGCATTGACCTGAGGTCAACATTGACAGGGTTCCACTATTTTTAACAATATAGATAGAAGCAAGAATTTAAACCTAAAATGTTAATTACACACACACACACACACACACACACACACACACACAGAGAGAGAGAGAGAGAGAGAGAGAGTATATGCAAAACCTATACTGTTCCCTTTTTTTTTTCATTTCTAGAAGATCAGCTTTATCATTCTTACATATGAAGGTGAATTTATAATTCCTGATATTTAAATGTGATTAATTGGTAGAATCAGAGATGAATGAAAGTGATTTCATTGGTTAGATTTAGAATTGATACCTCAGTTAAACAGTTTGTGGCAATAATTGCACACAGTTATTAAAGATGTATATTGAAACATATCTCTTTAACATCTCACTATCCAATTCATGGATAGCATCACTGCATAGTTTAGTCAGTTGGTGGCACTAGCTCAGTTCTGTTTTATTTTTGATTCATTTTTTTTGTTTGTTTTTGTTTGTTTTGCTCAAGAAGAAGCAGTAAGTCTAGCTTCCTTTCTAATGAGTGGAAAATCTTTAAGACTTGCACGAGGCCTACTAAACCCCACAATGCTTAATTTAATCTCCAGGTCAAATATAACCAGAGAGTAGAATTGAAGGAGAAACAAGCAGAATCATGCTAATAACGCAAGCTTCCTATTTTATGGGAAACAGCATTTTATGATATATAATCTTTTCTTGTGACTTCTCCCAACAGGATTCAAATCCAAGCTGGCAGAGTTGAATTACACGCCTTGAGATTTTATCCTTGAGAATCTGATAACCTACACAAGGAGATCATTTTGGGAGTTCTTCTCTTTGATTAATTCTGGGGCAGACAAAGTCAGTTAGAAGATTTCTTTTGTCTGATTTGGAAAATAAGTCTCCATTACCACCTTTGAGTAACTGTCATTCTTCTACCCATCCTGCCTTTTTTTATACAACATCAATTTATTGAAATATAATCTACGTGTTTATATATCTGGTGAGCGGTGCCATTTTAAATCATGCCGGTGAGTGGAGTTTATGTGCACAGTATAGGAACAATGAAGAAGTAGGCAGAGCTAGAACAATCTTGTTGTTTTACATATGATAGGTTAGATCAAACAATAAATGTTTTCTGATCTTGTCTTCAGAGGCTCAAAACACTGTAAATAAAACCAAAGACTCTGCTTTCATGTTTTAGCTCTGTTGTTTTTAAGAATGTTAAGACTGAAAAGGTTGTCTATACATCACAAAAATGTAACTTTTAAACGTGATGTTCAGGGTCTTTTTTCAAATTCAGAGGTCTCTGTTCATTGTGTATAGTTAGAAACATTGGCATCCATCTTAATAGTAGTTGGAATTGTGATGAAGCATTAATACAATTTCACGTGGGAAAAAAAATATGTAACTCTGTTCTAAAGCTTCTATCGCAACAGAGGAAACAGAAAATACAGATTTCCATTAAATATGAAATGTTTGTTTTGATCTGGAAACTGGGAAAAAAAATTGTGACTACCAAAATCTTCTCTGATTTTCTCTTTAGTCAAATAGTAACAAACTGAATTTGGCAATGTCCTAAGATAAGCCTAGATCCCACCAGCAGCCTTAAAGCTCCTTGTTATTTAGTTTTAATTTTCTCCTTGAAATTTTTCCTGCTATAAGATATTGTCTGTGACTTGCCTCAGCAGTGGTGGTGAGACTCCCTCCAGATCACACCGTTTCAAGTAAAGTCTGGAAGAATGAAGCATAATTGGAAGATGAAGAATATGCTTTTAATGAAAGGAATTCTTGCAGGACTCTGAAATTAATCAAATATTTGAGAAGATGATTTATTCAAATTCATGTAAATGGGGAATAAAGCTTTGAGGGTTGGGCTAATATTGTAGTTAGCCTGCAAAACCTACCCTCCATCAAGCAGAATCGAAGACTTCCACAAAAGTTTCTTCAAACCTGCTTTCCACTCTGCAATATTTGGTAAAGGAAGAAAAATAAAAAGAGAGTAAGATCTCTTTTCATTAACCCACATGGTTTGTTTTTGTAGCATTTTATATGTATATACCTGTTTATGTAATCAGGAGAAGTCAAAAGAATGGATACAGAAGACAATGGAACTGCTAAAGCTTTTCTATCTTCACTCTATACAAATTAGACCTCAGTTTTATTTCAGCAGCTGCACTTAAAACAAATAAACAAACAAAAAAAAAATAGTGAAGCAGCTGATAAATAAAGGCATCTCTTCCAAAATGCATTTCTCAGGGAAAGCGTGCCTGAAAATGTATGACATCTGTGAAACTCACTTGCCAACACTGTGTATAATGCAGAACGTGTGCATATCAAAAGTGGAAAAATAGAAAACTAAGCTACATTCAACCTGACAAATTTAGTGTCTTTATGCCCCTGATGTCTCTCTCTCTCTCTCTCTTTTTTTTTTTTTTTGTGCTAGAAGTCAACTATAATCCTTTTGCTGAAATTTTAGCAGACCAAGCGGAGATGTTTCAAGGAGACCCAATATGAGAAAATGGGTATATCTGCAGGTGGGAACAAGGCAGGAAATGATGAGATCTTATCTTATCTAGCATGAGTTTAATGCTGACCATTAGTTGACCAAATTCTTTTGTATAGGCTTGAGGGAAGTTAGCCCAGAGAAAGAAATATTAAAAAGGGCAGAAAAATATATTTTTCCTCAAAAGGACTTTTTAAAACCAAACCTGGCCCCAAATCTATCTCTCTGCCCCAAGCAAGACTTTAGCCCCATACAAATGCAGATGTAAAACCATCAGAAAGTTGAAGCCAGAGCAATCAAGAAGACAAAAGAGAAGATCTGCATACCCCACCCAAACTCTAGGAGTCATTAGCCCCATCACCTGGGAATCAGGATATGATAATCATCATTTATTTATTTATTAAAATTTATAGACTGCCCCACGCCCCAGGCCTGCCAGAAAAGCCAGGTTTTAAGCAGCTTGTGGAAAACCAACAGGGTGGGAGCGGTCCTAATCTCCGGCGGGAGCTGGTTCCAAGACATGGGCACCATCACAGAGAAAGCCCTCCCCCTTGGCCCCGCTAAATGGCACTGCTTGGCCGACGGGACCTGAAGGAGGCCCAGCCTGTGGGATCTAACCGGACGAAGGGAACTATGAGGTAGTAGGCGGTCTCGCAAATAGCCTGTCCCTGAGCCATATAGAGCTTTAAAGGTAATAACCAACACCTTGAATTGGACCCGGAGACCAATAGGCAACCAGTGCAGCTCACGGAGGATAGGTGTAACGTGGGTGTACCGAGGAACACCCACTATCACTCACGCGGCTGCATTCTGGACCAACTGTAGTCTCCGAATACTTTATCATCATCATCATCATTATTATTATACATTCTGCACATTTAAACAACATATCAAAAACCTGGAAGCTCAACAGGATCAGTCTGCTCTTCCTAATTTTTTTTTTTTCCTGAGCACTGAAGCTCCCTTTTACAAACCAGTGAGAAACCTACATGATATATCTTCTTCCAATTTCTAAAAGACACTAACTTTAGCATGCTTCAACACACTCCCCATAAAAGTTTTGGAGGGCTGATACACAAAAGTCCCTTATGAGCTGAGACTCTGCTCCTGTGGACAAAGGGCTGTTGAAATTACAGACACAAGCATCCGCCTTATAACTCCTTACTTGATAAAAGGTCTGGGAAATTCTGATGTCTTTTATGGACAGTGGTTGTTATCAGATCAATATAATTCAGCCTTTCCAAACATACAGTAGCTAAATTTTGTGATACTGCTTGTAAAAGTAGGCACACATTTATGATCCACTGATGGACCCACCAACAATCGTAATATTTTATCTCCTTTTGTTTTGTTTTGTTTTACTTTTTTAATGTGTTTTTGTTTCCAATTCTGGTCAGTGACCATAATAAAAAAAAAATCTTTGTATTCAAAGCACAGTTTGCATAATAAAAAGAAGTTGATGATCGCACACCTATGCTGTGCTTTCATTTTGACTTTAGGGGTTTTGAAGAAAGCCTTATAATGCTGTCTAAATAAGCTGAAATGAAGCTGAATTGTCTCTTTTTACAGTCTGCTCACATATAAGAATTTATCCAGTTTTTTTTTTTTTTTAATGTCAGGAGATGTTTAAAAGACTCATTGCAAATGGAGAAGGTTTTTCTCACCCACCCAACAGGATGGTGCATCCACATGGGCCTCAAGAATTCATAAAGCATAAATTAAATTACTTCATCCTGCAGATTAAATTTATTGTGTCAACTCCCAATACTTAGTCAGAAGTAATCTCATTAATTTCATGCTCACCTGAGTACATTTTTTAGTGCTCAAATTATTGCCATTCTGTGTGCAACGGAATACAAAGCGGTGCTAGCTAGTAGCTGTCCTCAGTTGATACTGAAAATGTAAAGCAGGATTTCAACTGTTTAGCACTGTAATGAGAGACTCTTTGAAAAACCCGAGAGAAGAACTTAGACTGTGAGGTCAAAAGAAAACTAAAATAAAATTCTGGAAGAAGACAAGGCGAGCATTGCTTACATTACTAAGCATTATCTAATGCATCTCACTAGAAGCTCAACTTATTTAAATCTTTTGGTGGAGGAGTCATTTTTGACTCCTGAACAAGACCCTCCCAGTTTTCTTGGCAAGGTTTTTCAGAAGTGGTTTGCCATTGTCTCCTTCCTGGAGCAGAGAAAGAGTGACTGGCCCGAGGTCACCCAGCTGGCTTCGTGACCAAGGCAGGAGCAGAACTCATGGTTTTCTGCTTTCTAGTCTGATATCTTAACCACCATCAGGCTCTGTCAGTTAAGCCTTAACTTTATTTATTTTTAACTGTATGAACTGAGCTTTTCTTTGTAGCCCTGTAAATTGGAAGAAATTCCTGCAGTGATCTTTTACTAGAGCATTGGTGGAATTAAAGCAGCAGGTTACAAATTCAAAGGAGCGTAAATGAAATATACATCAACATAAATGATGGAAGAGAGGGAACATTGCTACAGCACACATCTCCGTTCATTGAAAAAAGATTTTACGTTTTAATCCAATGTTCTGGGTGCAGTGCTTAACTTTTCCCCCTTAGTTTAAACAGCTACTTTATTGTATTAAGGTGATTGACAGAAAAACACATTACATATGTATAAATGTGTTAATAAAATGAAACACCCTTAAAATCAAAAGAAGAGAGAGAGAGAGAGAGAGAGAGAGAGAGAGAGAGAGAGAGAGAGAGAGAGAGAGAGAAGAAAGGGTGCATCTGGGAAACTGCATCATAAATAAAACACCTCAAAACTATTTGGTCCAATTGCTCAAAATATTTCTCTTCAAATCATATAAATCTTTCTTACCCATTTGTGGAAGAAAAAAAAAACTACTTTAAACATTGACAAAGAAGCAACTCAAGCCACAGACTCTCAGGGATGGAATTATCCTTCCAGTGCTGCAACATTATTCTTATAACTATTCTTTAGAAATGGAAAGTCCGCAGTTCTTGGGGTCTTAATAGATACAAATTATTGGAAATGTAGCCAAGAATAATTAACCCTGTTGAGTCCTTGATACTTTCTGAGCTTGATTGTTAGCACACAAACCAAATGAAGTCCCCCAAAACAGCTAAAGTAAATCAGAAGATCCAGTAGTACAAAAAAAGAAAAAAAGAAAAAGGAGTTTCTACACACTGTGTAAAGACTATAACAGCCACTATGTAGGGCAAACAGCCAGAAGACTAGCAGAGCACAGTCAGAAGACAGGTGAAAACTCCTTAATCTAGCAACACATGAGAGGTTGGAAAACTGTGACCACCTTAGACCAAGTAAAATCCCAAAATACTAAGAGAATAACAAAAAGACTAATAGTCCTTATGGCATCTCCTGAACATACAGTATGATGCATCTTGGTGAGTGGCTTGCATGGCCCTGTTAAACATCATAACTAATCTTAACTTAAGATCTACCCATTTCAGGAGACTTGGTCTAAGAAACTCCTACACTGTTTTTTTTAACCAAACATTACACGTTTAATCTGTCATTGTTTAGTCAACTTTCTTCAGGGATTGGTGATTTGAATTGCAAATCCTGGGCTCTGAAGTGTCTTTCATTTAGCACACTCCCAGAATAAAGGAACATCAATGTGTTGCATTTTGCAGGACAATACAGGGTTACCTTAAATGGCAGAAGCAATAATGACATTGGACAGAGCATGTATGCACCATGCCAGCACAATCCCTTATCTGTCAAATTCTGAAATGGGCAAAGCACTTGGATCAAAAGAAAAATGACAGGTAATAAGTAACCTGGTACTTTATAAGCAATTTTGAGAGCTCAGAATAGATATCAGAATCGTCATACTCCCTACTATAGTAATACGAAATCAAGAGAGAAAAAAGCATTTTGGGAAACATGGATTAGAATATGGCACTTTTTATTGAATGGGTTAAGAGGATATTTTTAGTGGAATTTTATTTATTCCTAGCTTTAACCCCCTTCCATAATGAAAGAATAAGTCTTTTTGAAGAAGTAAATACTAATAGCAGATTTCATTGCTGTTGCATGCAACTTTGTAACACTTGCAGATGAAGTCAGTTTGGGTCACCAAGATGTAAAAAAGATCTGAGACTCTAGAAAGAGTACAGAGAAGAGCAACAAAGACAATTAGGGGACTGGAGGCTAAAACATATAAGGAACGGTTGCTGGAATTGGGTATGTCTAGTTTAACAAAGAGAAGGATGAGGGGGGACATGATAACAGTGTTCCAATATCTCAGGGGCTGCCACAAAGAAGAAGGAGTCAACTTATTTTCCAAGGCACCTGAAGGCAGGACAAGAAGCAATGGATGGAAACTGATCAAGAAGAGAAGCAACCTAGAAGTAAGGAGAAACTTCCTGATAGTTAGAACAATTAACCAGTGGAACAACCTGCCTCCAGAAGTGGTGAATAATCCAACACTGGAAGTTTTTAAGAAGAGACTGGACAGCCATTTGTCCGAAATGGTATAGGGTTTCCTGCCTGAGCAGGGATTGGACTTGATGACCTCCAAGGTCCCTTCCAACATTATTATTATTATTATTATTATTATTATTATTATTATTATTGTTGTTGTTGTTGTTGTTGTTGTTGTTGTTGTTATGTCTAAGCTGATTACCTTAGAGAGATGGGTGAGATCCATCTATAAAATCTTCAGAAGTCCATCTTTTCCATTGAATGAATCAGTCAAATATAATGTTCCACCAAAGTTGTAAGAAAGTTCGATTTTCCTGAAAAAGATAGTCTTCCTGGTCACTAGTATATGGGAATTTTGTTCTCAAAATTGTTCTCAAATCATACAGCCTGATAAAATAATTAGGCTTCTGGCTGTGCAGCTAACAAGTAGGTTAGCTTGATCACTCAACAGTAAGATACTGGTAAAGTAAGCACAGCAATGCCTGCATCCCTGCTTCAGACAGGAAGGCGGTGCAGAGAGTGGTGAGGATGGCTGAAAAGATCATTGGCATTTCCCTCCCTTCCATCCAGGACATAGCACAGAAGCGTTGCTTGAGCAGGGTCTGCAGGATTGTCTGGGACACTACACGTCCTCTCCACGACCTGTTTTCCTTGTTACCTTCTGGGAGGAGGCTCCATGGTATCCGAAGCAGAACATCCAGATTCAATCACGGTTTTGTTCCATACAGTATTAACCTTGTGAACTCTCAAGCTTCCTCCTTCCATTATGTATTCAAGATGGACAGTGATTAATATTTATATGTTACTTATATGTAACGGTGTAGGTCTATACATACATTGTATATAGTATGCTTTAAATGTGTGTTAAGTATGTGTACACTTTGAGAGGAAGCAAGTAAATTTCATTTTTAATGTGTGCCATTGTGCCCTTAGGGAAAAATGACAATAAAGGTTATCTAAATCTACATTTTCCATGTTGTGTGAGAAAAGCATATCTTTTTTCCCTATGATTACCATTTTGTGCATGCGAGGGGTGCCAGCACCCCATTTACGCATACGTGAAGATGGCAGCACGCACACACGGATGCCCACAGCCCGTTTGCACATGTGTGGGCAGGGCCGTGTGCACGTATATTTCCCTGCTGTTCCCTTTTTTCCAAGCCGCCAAGCCGGAAAGTTTAGGAACTCCGATGTACACAGAAAATATAAAGATTATCTTGTCTTGTTTTGTCTTATCTTCTCATCAATTTTTCCCCGTTCTTTGATTCAGTTTTTCATGTTTTTTTTTAACATTTTATTTTCTTTGTGTACATTTTTTACCATATGTGATATGCTAAATCTTCTGCTTTGTCCAGTTTGCAGGAATTTGTCTTCCGAAACCTGTCCTCTTCTAGTGACTCAACATTATAACCATTTTAATCTGCTTAAAATTAAAATAAGGAACTGGATTTCCTTAAGGTAACATTCGAAACAGCTGTTATGGAGGATGTGTACAATGCCAAAGAATATTTTAAGTTGGTAAGTGCTATAGAGTTAAAACAACTATGGATTTATTTCTATTTCCTGCCGTGGGAATTGAATTGCTAGCATTCATCCACCTACTTTGAAACAAACAAACCACTTCAGTAACTAAGACTCCTGTCTATATCAGGAAGGGAAAGGGCTTGTTTTGTCTTTCTGCAGATTACAAGATCATTTGAAAAAATGCAGGTTTACTTTAAGGAGTTTTAGACAGGTGATATGTTTGTGCCTATAAATACAGGAGCTTTCAAAGTTTTCTGAACTTTGCCACAGAACCTGTCAGTTTGTAAAAAACAAGAATCTAGAAACCTGGATTAACAGGTAAACCACTAGTGATATAAAACTGGCTATATTCAAGTGGAAGTTCTTTCACTTTAGCATCTCATGGAAATTCATCAATATATTGGAGATTCCTGGGATATAGACTAACACATGAGTCCAGGATTTCTCTCTGCATGAAGCCTACTTATATTTTAAATTGAAGTATCGGTGTGTTTTTCAGCAGAAATGAAAAATCTTATCAAATACAGTAGTACCTCGGTATTCAAACTGCTTCAAAAATCGTCAAATTTGATCCTCATTGCATTTTGATGTAAAAATATTATCCCGGCACTTATAGTTCCTTTAGTATTTGCCATGATGCAAAAGTAAGATGGAGATGGCCACAGAGGGGGAGGACAGGAAGCTGGCCATGTTGGGATGATCACTGACATAAGAAAAAGGACAGATAGAAAGTTTTTTCCTGAACAAAACAAAGGATCACATGGTTAATAATCACAATCACAATCATAATCATAAATGTTGGAAGGGAAGTTGGAGGTCTTCTAGTCCTGTACCATTTTGGACAAATGGCTGTCCAGTTTTTTTAAAAAAAAATTCCAGTGTTGGAGCATTCACCACTTCTGGAGGAAGGTTGTTCCACTGGTTAATTGTCCTCACTGTCAGGAAATTCCTCCTTAGTTCTAGGTTGCTTCTCTTCTTCAGTTGTTTCCATCCGTTGCTTCTTCTCCTGCCTTCGGGTGCTTTGGAGTCACCTGGTTTGTTTGGTACCCGTTGTGTCTTCCAGAATCAATTAAGTTGAAGTGTCAAGATACCACTGTATGCTTTGAGTACATCCACGGGACTTGAGTATTTAATGTAGGAGCATCAAAAGCCACTCTAAATCCATGCTAGTCTTTCGGTTGAATTCACTAGATATGTATCATCACACCACAACCACCATCATCAATCCTCATTGTCATCATCACTGGATTATTTTGAGAGAAGATGCACACTCTCTTCCAAAGCCACTAATTTCCCCCAGATTTAGTGGTAAGTACAGTTAACACATTAGCAGTACATTCTCACAGTAGCAGAGGCATCGTATATTAACATCATGTTGATAATGACATGAAAGGATGTAAACCATAAAAAATTTGTGACACCAATTTAAAAGATTGTAAAAGATTGGTCTAACTAGCTATTGATGGATCCAAATTCTCTAGTAGATCACTGATGATGAACAGAGGGATAGAATCAAGATCACGTGAAGTATTAATACCACTTTACAATGCCATGGTAGGGCCACACTTGGAATATTGCATCCAGTTTTGGTCACCACGATGTAAAAAAGGTGTTGAGACTCTAGAAAGAGTACAGAGAAGAGCAACAAAGATGATGAGGGGACTGGAGGCTAAAACATATAAGGAACGTTTGCTGGAATTGGGTATGTCTGGTTTAACAAAGGGAAGGACAAGGGGGGAAATGATAGCAGTGTTCCAATATCTCAAGGGCTGCCACAAAGAAGAGGGAGTCAAGCTATTTTCTAAAGCACCTGAAGGCAGGACAAGAAGCAATGGATGGAAACTAACCAAAGAGAGAAGCAACCTAGAACTAAGGAGAAACTTCCTGACAGTTAGAACAATTAACCAGTGGAACAACCTGCCTCCAGAAGCAGTGAATGTGCCAACACTGGAAGTTTTTAAGAAGAAACTGGACAGCCATTTGTCCGAAATGGTGTAGGGTTTCCTGCCTGAGCAGGGGGTTGGACTAGATGACCTCCAAGGTCCCTTCCATCATCATCATCATCATCATCACCATCATTATTATTATTATTATCTTTTATTTTCTTTCCTGTTCATTGTAGTCTTCCATATATATATATTTGTAAAAAAAACACCTTGCTATATCATTGCTTCCCAACGAATTAATAAATTCCTGAAATTGTGATCTTGGAAGACTCATTTTGTAAATCTACCATTGTATGATTTCAGCACAATAGAATCTTTTGCATCTGGGCAAGCATCAAAATGAGCCATTTTCTGAAACCTCATCAGAAAAAAATAAATTAAATTTATTGCTGATGGCATGACAAGTAAATAAAATTCCAAGGTAGTATAGTTTCTTTATTGAATAACATAAGGATGGGTCAGTATTTTGGTTTCTAAACTGCCAAAAGCTCTAATCAGAGTTTTTTATCTTGTTTTTTGACTTATTTCTGTTCATAAAGTTTATATTTCCTCATCTCCTTATCTACTTAGGACTTATACCATCTTCATAGTATCACACAACAATCCCTGAAGCAATAAAGCTTGTTACTTGTTGCTGTTCATTTCACTTCTTTTTCTTCATTTGAACAAGCAATCAAAGTTCCAGCTAAGGATAATAATAATAATAATAATAATAATAATAATAATAATATACGATATCTGTAATACCATCAAACATTCACATCTGCCTATCCCAGGTCCTTGGTAAGGACTCAATAGGTAGACAAAATGCCAAATCCAGTCTGAACATCTGGCTGACTGTGCGATGAGCCATCATCATCATCATCATCATCATCATCATCATCATCATGATAAAGTTGGAAGGGATGTTGGAGGTGTTCACTTACCATTTTCTTGCCTATCTTAACTTGTATTTCTATTCTGGTTTTTATGGCACTATTTTTGATAGGTTGGTCTGTTTTTTCCCTTTGTGTAAAGCAGTGGTTCTCAATCTTTTTAATGCTGCGATCCCCAACCGGTCGTAAGTCGAAGACTACTCAACTGGTGCAGCACCGTTTGCAGAATGGGACTTTTGGCAGGCTCAGCAGGGCAGAGACAGCCTGGACAATTCCTATTGGCTTTTGAAAGCCAATAGCATAGCTAAGGAAAAGGGGAAAAAAATGGCAGACTGCGTTGTTTGGCGACCCCTGTGAAATGGTTGTTCGACCCCAAATGGGGTCCCGACCCACAGGTTGAGAACCACTGGTGTAAAGACAGGTGCGAAAAACAAGTTAAATAGTTCTGCTTTCTCTCTGTTGCTTATCACCTTCATGTCACTTTCACCCACTAATGGACCAATCATTTCCTTCACTTTTTTCTTGTTCTTTACATGTTGAAAGAAGCTTTTTTTTTTTTTTTTGACTTTGGTTGCAAGCCTTAGTTCATTTTGAGCCTTAGCTTTCCTCACTTCGTCTTTGCAGGCTTGGGCTATTTGCTGATATTCTGACTTAGTTATGTGTCCCTCTTTCTACTTTCTATACTTGCCCTTTTTATCTTTTAATTGATCAGAGAGTTCTTTATGCAGCCATGCTGGTTTCTTTTGAGAGCTGTTATTTTTCCTCTTTGTTGGTATTGTGCTAGACTGGGCCTTTATTATCTCACTTTTCAAAATTTCCCAAGCCTCTTGAGTTGTTTTCCCCTGGAGGATTCTCATCCATGGAATCTTTCCCAAACCCTCTCTAAGTTTATTGAAATTAGCTCTCTTGAAATCCAAGACTGTAGTTTGACTGTGTTCTATTGCTTGTGCTTCCATAATGTTGAATTCCAATATTGCATGATCACTTCCTCCCAAGGTTCCTATGGCTTCAACAAGGTTCCTATAACTAAATAAAGTATGGCCTTTGTACGCTATTCAAATGCCCCTAGTTTTCATAATTCATGCAAGCTAACTTAAATGTGACAAAGCCCATTGTACAATACAATATTATAAATATATGACTAATTTTGACCAATATGCTGTATGAGAAAGGAGGTGATCTAAAGTGATCTTGGTTTTTTTATTTTTCCTTTCTCTTTTTTTGATATAAATTATTTGATTTTTCACCCAGCCTCTCATTTTCCATGATTGGCTTGCATTTTTTTCCTAAACAATGTGCGATGGAATATTTTTTTGTGTGAATATCTTTTCATATGTGTGCACTTTCCAATTCTGCCATCCTCTTTTTTTTAATCAACGTTTTGTAATGCAATTCTGTTTGACCAACCGTCTTCCTTTAATAGAAACATTTTTATCACTTTTGGAGAATTGAAAAACATTCTATGCATCTTTTGACTTGCAAAACTCCAAAATGCCTGCTCATCAGGATATAATTGTGTTCTAGTTTGGACTCTAGATTACCGGCATCTGAATAGGATAGGTTCTCATTGAAATACAAGTGGAATGCTTTTGTTTCCCATGCTGGCATATAACACATCTATTTCTAACAATATTTCATTGAATCATCTAGGCCAGGCTGATTATAAAAGGAAAAATATTTATTTATTTATTTATAAAAATAATTAATTATAGGCTTGTACAAAATGAAAGTCATGGCAAATGTTATCACTGCCATCAAATAGATACTGTGAGATGCTGAATGTCACAAAATTCTAGGAATATCACATCTCAGTTTCCAAATATTCTCATGGCTGTTCCTTATATTTCTGGTATACTGTCCCCAATGTTGCAGGTAAGAGAGATATAAATGGCCTTGCAAAGGCCTTTCACCTTCTTACCATCCTATTATAGGTCTGATACTTGATTAAAAGCTTCTCTTTGGGATCAGAAGAGATTGGGCCAAAATGGACTGCTGAAGTAGTGGAGAACTTGACCAAATTGGGTACCATATGCTTTCTAAAATCATTCCTATCCACCTCCAAAAATTACATACAGTTCTGATAGTTGTTTTTTCATCTCTTCTCTGGACCTTCCTGCATGTGATCCAATCAGCATCTTCTTGAAATCCTGGAAAGAAAAATAAACTATTCAAAACATGGCCAATGAGAAACAGAGGGACATTTAACCTTACTTCTTAAGGGTGTCTCAGTTAGAAAACGTATTGAAGCAAGAGATCTTTCCTTAGAATACTCATCAATTTATGAAAACTGCAGTTTGCTTGTTTAGTTGCTAGAATTGTGGGATCATACTTTTTTCCAGGAGCCCTAGTGGTGCAGTGGTTAGAATACAGTATTGTAGGCTAAATCTGCCCACACCAGGAGTTTGATCTTGACTGGCTCAAGGTGGGACTCAGCCTTTCATCCTTCCTATGTCAGTTTAAATGAGGACCCAGATTGTTGAGGGGTGATGTGCTGACATTTGTAAATGGCTCAGAGAATGGTATATATGTTTAAGTGCTGTTGCTATGGCTATTTATCTTCACAGGACAATGTTTAAGAGGACACTATGAGAAGGAAAAGGGAGATGATGTTCTTTTTGGTCTTGTAAATCCACCAATGATGGTCAGTAGAACGTGGATGGCCTTACAAATTGGTTGAAGCCATCTGGAGGATCCTCATTCTGGGAATGTCACTGTCAGCTGAGAAATGGTATTGGCAGGATTTTATCTTATGAAAAGACTGGTCCAGTCCAGCTTGCAAAAAGCCTGTGAAGGAGAGATTCAAAATATTCAGAGAGATTTTGTCTTAATGAAGAAAAGAGCAAGATGTCTCTACTACTTAATCCAATAATAATAATAATAATAATGATGATGATGATGATGATGATGATGATGATGATGATGATGATGATGTAGACAAAATGCCAAATCCAGTCTGAACATCTGGCTGACTGTTTGATGATCAATAATAATAATAATAATAATAATAATAATAATAATAAAGTTGGAAGGGACCTTGGAGATCTTCTAGCCAACCCCCTGCTCAGGCAGGAAACCCTATACCATTTCAGACAAATGGCTGTCCAGTCTCTTCTTCCAGCATTGGAGCATTCACAGATATCATTAATATCCCTTATTATAATTTTTGCTTCCTTCATTAGATCCTGTTGCAAGGAGCTTGATGTTCCACAGGATTCTTTGCAATAACTTTATCCACTAGATTGGACAATAATGTCTATGATCCCCAGACTACATGAGATTAAAAATGCAAGCCCTACAATATCTGGGAGGCTACCAATTGGAAACCACTTGTACTATTATCATTTATCACTATACTATTATCTTTTACTGACTATTTTTCTCATTAGATGAAAAAGCATTTATTTAGTTAGTTTTGGCTTCTGTTGTTCATTATATATATATAAAATAAATTTAGGGAATCAAAATGGTTATCAACTGGGCTGATTCTACTGTAGTACATCTGTATCTAGATCTAGATCTAGATCTCTGTGTGGTTGTGTGTCTGTGTCTGTGTACTACAGTAGAGTCAGCCCAGCTGATAACCATTTGTATTCCCTAACTTTATTTTATAGTACATTAATTCCTTGTGAAAAACTAGAATTGGCAAGAGGAGTTAAAAAAAAAATATTTTGGAATGAATGAAGTCTTGACTTTACTTATTGTAAAAAAATATAGTTTATTCCACTATAATTCAAGGACATCTTTAAAAGTTGCCTGAACTGTTTAATTTATTTCATTTCTCTTAAGGTTTTTGTACAGGTGTGGAGAAAAGTAACTGCACTAATGTTACTTACAGATTTTAAAATGTGGCACTTTTGGTTTAAAAGTACTTTGCAAGATATAAACACCATTTCCAGGGCTATTTCTTCCCTTCCGCAAAAAATAATGAGCAGGATGGCTGAGGGAGAACATACAAATAGCTGGAATAAGAATAATGGCCATTATGAGTCTGTAGAAAACCACTACTTTAGACAGGTTTACAAAATCAGAGGGCTGGTTTGGGAAAAAAGCAGGTTTAGTTAAAGTTATGTCTGAGTAATTAGATCAGTGAAAATCTATTTCACAGTTCCTTATTCCCCCCTCCACTCCCCCCAAAAGTTGAGCACCACATTGCCACACTTAAAATCTACACAAATGGAACATTTATTACATTGAATTCTTGGCTAATAGTATGATGTAGCGCTGCTTGACTGTCAAACTGAAAATCTTTAATACCTTGAATAATTTTGTTCCTGTGCTCATTCCCCAAGAAGAAACAATGGAAGAGAAAAACATAATAAAAAGGAAGGAAGGGTTGATGTACCAGACAGATGGGTGCAAGTGAAGAAAATTCACAGCAGATCAAGCTTGTTTAGAGTCAGCAAGGGAAAGATATATACATAGAGAGAGAGAGAGGCAGTCAGAATTAGCATAAGTCAGCCATATATGTCCTCCTGAACTCTGAACAAGTTGTAATGACACACAGCAGATGCACAACACTCTAAACCGTGCTGTCTTCTAGTAGCCTTTGGGATTTGTTCAACTTGGAATCAAAAGACCTTGCTAAAGTGGTTGTTTACAGGCCTGAGCAAACCACACGATTGTTAACCTTTTTCTCATATTAATTGTCATGGTTTGGGAACTAAAAATAATTCCAGTTGGCACTTTGGTTTAGAAGATAAGAACAAGAATATTGAGTTCAAGACAAGGAAGGAACAGACTGATATTTTCTTGGATGGCTTCAATGTATGCTGTTATGGGGAACAATGAGCAATTGTTGAGTGACTCCCAACTGTGTTCAGGCTTCTATGAAAACTGCTGATATAGATTTTTACATGGATTTCAATCAATCAGAATAGGGCTGGGAGGGATCTTGTACTTAGGCAGGAAACACCAAAAGTACAAGGAGAGATCTTCTAGTCCAGCCCCCTGCTCAAGCAGGAGACCCTATACTATTTCAGACAGGTGGCTGTCCAGTCTCTTCTTAAAAACCTCCAGTGATGAACCAACAACCAACAACAACTTCTAAAGGCAAGCCGATTAATTGTTCTCACTGTTAGGAAGTTTCTCCTTAATTCCAGATTGCTTCTCTCCTTGATTAGTTTCCATCCATTATTTCTCGTCTTGCCTTCTGGTGGTTTGGAAAATAAGTCCCCCCTCCTCTTTATGGCAGCCCCTCAAATACTGGAATACTACTGTCATGTCACCCCTAGTCCTTCTTTTCTCTAGACTGGCCATACCCAATTTCTGCAACCATTCTTCATATGTTTTTGTCTCCAGGCCCTTAATCATCTTAGCTGTTCTTCTTTGCACTTTTTCCAAAGTCTCAGCATTCTTTTTTTGTAATGTGGTGACCAAAACTGAATGCAGTATTCCAGCTGTGATTTTACTAAGGTTTTATGTACTAATACTTCACGTGATTTTGATTCTATGTCTCTGTTTATACAACCAAGGATTGTATTAGCTTTTTTGGCTGCTGATGCACATTGCTGGCTCATATTTAAGTGATTGTCCCCAAGGACTCCCAAGTTCTTCTCACAGTTACTGTTTTTGAGCCAGGCTTTGTCTGATCTCTCCTTGTACTTTTGGTGTTTCCTGCCTAAGTGCAAAAGTTTGCTTTTCTCCACATTAAATTTCATTTTGTTGGATAGGGCCCATTGTTCAAATCAATTTGAAGGTCTCCTAAATATTTACTTTCAGAATATATCTTGACTATCTTTATTTCTAACAGAAATTTGAAGTTACAGTAATAATTGAGGGGGTTAGATAGTCCTTATTGCTCTACTGCTTTTCTGACATGCTTTGTAGATTGGGGTTAGCTAGTTAATTACTATAATAAATAATAGTTTATTGTGTCACAACATAAATAAATAATACATGTAAATATATTTGTCCTTAGTGTCAGGTGTAGAAAACCAAGAAAGACACATGTAAATGCTCAAAGCAATTTATTTACTGCTGTTTGCTAATATGCAGTATTTTGCCAGACTAAAGCACACTCTTCATGACTATCTAATAAGTTCTGGTGAGAAATTATGGAAGATTCTTTCTGCACTGCAGAAAGGTTGATGTTTCTCTTTACTCATTCCTTCTATAACTTAGTATCATATTCCACTACATTAGACATATTTCATATTCAGATATTTTTACAGTAGAGAGCTTGGAGAACAAAACTGAAAAACAGTCCATTTGTTCTCACATTTCAGAGGCTCACAGTCTGTGGAACTGGAGGTTCTATAGATCGTCCATGACTGACAGATATGAGGACGAACTTTAATTAAAAACAGGTATTATATTTTCAACCCTTAGGGCTGTAGAGAGAGCTTAAAAAGTCAGTGAACTCTTCAGAGGCTCCGTTCTACAAACTACAGATATTCTGCAAAGGAAAAAAAAAAACATATGCAGATTAAACTTGTTTGCATAATTCATTCAGAAAATGCAAAGATTTTTCTGGTTATAGAATTTAGATTGCAAAGATCAGAGATTTTTTTTTTTAAAAAAAGAAAACAATAAGAGTATTTCAATTGTCAGAATTTGCTTTTCCATTTCCATGAACACCCCATTTCACTTGACAACACTGTGAAGCAAGAAAACAGATTTTCATTTTTTTCTGTCTACATTTAATGGTTTATATTCATTTCTCAAGAAAATAGGTGCATTCCACTCTTTTCAACATCTTTGTCTTTTGAACACTGAATTATGGAATCTTTTAGCAATGGCTAGCATAAGTAGCCTTAGATTTGTCATCAGAATAGAAAACAAAATCCAGTAGCACCTTATGAAGGCTGAAGGATGTTGTTTAAATAAAATGCAATTTAGAAAAAAAGATTTTAAAAAAAAATTAAAAACCACTCTCTCAAATGAGAATAATACTTTGAGATGCACAGTGCAATCAAAATAGATTCTGACACACAATAGATAATAGCAATTTGAGGAGAATTCACATATTCAAGCTTTTAGTAATACTTGAAAACCAACATATACCACCCCTGTAGTAACTTTTGTGATCAATTGAATCAGCTCCAAAACATATGTGAATGGGAAGTCTTAAACATCATCATGAATGGTTCTTACAAAATATGTATATTAAAATAGCCATTCTGTTTTTTATGGTCAGCTGGGATACAAAGAAAGATGTAGTTTAGCCCATGAGAACTTCACAAGATTTCAAAAACAAGACTAGGAAAGAATTGAACTACTGTCAACGCTGCAAATATTGTATATTCTTGCTTTTGACAATATGTAGAATTGTCTAGTAATTATGGGGTTAATACAGAGCAGAAGGGGGGTTGGGGGTAAAGCCCTGGAAAGAAAGAGGAATAAAACATTTGACCTTCACACTAATTGGATAGTGTGAGATATGATGGCTAATTTAGGGAGGAAACATGCTGATAATTTAACTGCTCAGAGGAAGAGAACTTAGATCCTAGCATCCCTCCGTTGTGACATTTTGTAACAATAAAAGACTTTTAGGAAAATAAATGCCTGGAAGTTCTTTGGAATGTTTCATTAGCCGGAACCACAACAACTATATTGGCTCTAAGTTAAAAGGCTTGTGGATGTGTTGGTGGTTACTAGAACAGAATAGAATAACAGAGTTGGAAGGGATCTTAGAGGCTCTCTAGTCCAACCCCCTGTCAAGCAGGAGACTGTATACTGTTCCAGACAAGGGGCTGTCTAGCCTCTTCTTAAAAGCCTACAGTGATGGAACACCCACAACCTCTGAAGGCAAGCTCTTCTACTGATTAATTGTTCTAACTGTTAGGAAATTTTTCTTTAGTTTTAGATTGCTTCTCTCCTTAGTTAGTTTCCATCCATTGCTTCTTATCCTGCCTTCAGGTGCTCTGGATAATGGATTGATGCCCTCTTCTTTGTATAAACTCCTTAGATCGTGGTCCCCAACCCCTGGTCCATGGATCAGTATCGGGCCACGGCATGCCAGTAACTGATCCACACAAACAAGCAAAGCCCCATCTGCGGGATGCAGGCAGCACACAAAACTATACCCCCTCCAGTCCACAGAAAAACAGCTCTCCACGGAACTGGTCCCTGGTCCCCAAAAGGTTGGGGACATCTTCCTTAGATATTAGAAAGAGAAGATATTGGAAGAACAGATATACTCAGTGAGTTGTCTATCCATCCATTTAATCCCACAAAGAAGAGGGAGTCAAGCTATTCTCCAAAGCACCTGAAGGCAGGACAAGAAGCAATGGATGGAAACTAATTAAGGAGAAAAGCAACCTAGAACTAAGGAGCAACTGCCTGACAGTTAGAACAATTAACCAGTGGAACAACCTGCCTCCAGAAGTGGTGAATGCTCCAACACTGGAAGTTTTTTAAGAAGAGACTGGACAGCCATTTGTCCGAAATGGTATAGGGTTTCCTGCCTGAGCAGGAGGTTGGACTTGATGACCTCCAAGGTCCCTTCCAACTTTATATTATTATTATTATTATTGTTGTTGTTGTTGTTGTTGTTGTTGTTGTTGCTGCTGCTGCTGCTGCTGTTGTTGTTGTTGTTATTATTATTATTATTATTATTATTATTATTATCCCTAAAACCTTTTTCTTGATAACTTAGACAGCTCTGTCACCAGCGGTTTTTTAAAATATATATACATATACATATACATATATATATAAGTGTTAAGGGAGGAGAGTTGTATGTATCCCAACATACATTACTTTACATTTATCCAATGAATTTTCACTTTGCACTTGACCTGATATTTCACCAACTTCGAACACTTTTGGATTTTATTATCCTGAATAATTTAAATGTATGCCCACATTTGGTCAACTCACTTCTTGCATAAAACATGTACTTTTATGAAGAGATGGAATGGTCCCAATCCTAGTTTTTTGAAGAATTTCATTTTTTTAATTCTTCCCATTGAGAAACCTGTCCACTGATTCCCACTCTTTTCTCTCTAATCCATTAACAATGCACTAAATGATAGGATGTTCCTAAAAGCACTTAATGAAGATCCTTGTCAAAACAGAGACCTCCATCCATAGAGCGACAATCTCAAAAACTCCTAGAAGACTGTTGAAAAGTAGTTTCTCTTTGCCGAATTTAGGTTGATTTTTCTTTCTCCATGGCTTGTTCTCTTTGGGTTTAGATTTTAGTAGCATTTCCACTAGTCTGATCAGAACAGATGTAAAGCTGATTGGCTTATCACCTCTCTAGGCTATCCTTCTTAAAAGATCATTGTCATCAACGATTCCAGTTTTTCTTACTGACCCAATTTGAAGGAAAACTTCCAGATTTTTGCTAGGAGTTCAGCTAGTCCACATTGCAGTTCTATAAGAATACTTGGGTGAAAATAATCAAGCTGGTGATGGATACAGAGAGAAACATGACTCCAGCAGATTCCTTGTTGCTGTTTTGTGCCTCATTGACTTAATAGCTTCAGTCTTTATGATTTTTATTGCAATTTCTATCTTTGGGTTCTGCCTTTTTATTGGGGTTTGGTTTTATTCTGTCATCGTTGGTTCTTACTTCCACAAATAGTTTCAGTGTTTCATGTTTTTATATTATTTTATATCATTTTATAGTAAATTTACTTATATCTATTTCAAATAATTAAATCACTATATAGGAGTTGAATTGCGAAGACAGAAGAGGGTAGGAAGATTCTACAGGATGAAAGACTTTAACTCACTCACTCACTCACACACTCACACACTCACTCACTTACTCACTCCTTCCTTCCCTCCTTCCTTCCCTCCTTCCTTCCTTCCTTCCTTCCTTCCTTCCTTCCTTCCTTCCTTCCTTCCTTCCCTCCCTCCCTCCCTCCCTCCCTCCCTCCCTCCCTCCCTCCTTCCTTCCTTCCTTCCTTCCTTCCTTCCTTCCTTCCTTCCTTCCCATGTGTATATATTCTCATTGTAGTTGCTCTGGGCAGCTTAGGAGACGATATTCTATATAATATTCTAAAACAATTAAACCATATAAAACTATATTAAAACAAACTTCAACAAAAAAATGCTAAAATTCCACTACTCTGAAAGGCCTGGGTAAAAAAGGGAGTATCTAAAACCCTCCTAAGTGGAAAAAATAGAAGTAAAAAAGGGGGGGTCAGGGAGTGGCTGCATCAGCTTCAATGCCAATTTTAAAAAAGCAGTGGTGGAGAAAAAAACAGAATTTGCTTTTGCATTGAAAGATATTGACGGTGAGACTTGCCAGTGTGTCTCCAGACAGCAGGTAAGATCAGAGGAATATGAACTATGCTAGCCTTATAGTTTCTTAGGAGAAAGTGTATAGATGGGTATGTGTGTGTTTTAAAGGGAGCCCTGGGATTAAGAATTAATTAATCAATTTCTAATAAAGAAAAGCAAAACAAAAAATATAGCTATATATATATTAGTCATTATTTATGTGTGTATTCTAGCACCTGCAACATAACATCCCGGACTTAACAATTGTCGCTAAGAAAGACAAAATGTCTGGATAGTAGACGTGGCAGTGCCTGGAGAAAGCAGAATAGATGAGAAAGAACTGAAGAAGATAACAAAATACAAAGAGCTACATATAGAAATAGAAAGACTGTGGCAAAGGCAAGCAAGGGTAGTACCAATAGTAATAGGCGCCTTGGACGCAATCCCAAAACAACAGGAGCACCACTTGAACACCATTGACATTGACAAATTCACTATTAGTCAATTGCAAAAGGCGGCCTTACTAGGAACTGCTTCCATCCTGCGACGATATCTGTAATACCATCAAAGATCCACATCTGCCTATCCCAGGTTCTTGGTAAGGACTCGATAGGTAGACAAAATGCCAAATCCAGTCTGAACATCTGGCTGACTGTGCAATGATCAATAATAATAATAATAATAATAATAATAATAATAATAATAATAATAATAATAATAATAATAATAATAATCGGCATGACAAAGTAGCAACAATGGTGCATTGGAAGATCTGCAAAAAATATCATTTGCCTGTAAGCAAAAACTGGTGGGATCATAAAGTAGAGAAAGTCATAGAAAATGATAAAATTAAACTGCTCTGGGACTTCAGAATTCAAACTGACAAGCACCTGCAACATAACACCCCAGACTTAACAATTGTCGATAAGAAAGACAAAAAAGTCCGGATAGTGGACGTGGCAGTGCCTGGAGATAGCAGAATAGAAGAGAAAGAACTGGAGAAGATAACAAAATACAAAGACCTACAAATAGAAATAGAAAGACTGTGGAAAAAGCAAGCAAGGGTAGTACCAATAGTCATAGGCTCCTTGGGCGCAATCCCAAAACAACTGGAGCACCACTTGAACACCATTGGCATTGACAAATTTGCTATTAGTCAATTGCAAAAGGCGGCCTTACTAGGAACTGCTTCCATCCTGCGACGATATCTGTAATACCATCAAACATCCACATCTGCCTATCCAAGGTCCTGGATAAGGATTCGATAGATAGACAAAATGCCAAATCCATTCTGAACATCTGGCTGACTGTGCAATGATCCATAATAAACCTGTAAAATAGGTTCAATTGACTGACCCAAAGTCACCTGGTGAATTTGCATGGCTGAAAATGGATTTAAACGCAGGTCTTCAAATCGATATAGCATAAATTTGCCGTGACACTAATGGTGATTGGTAGCTTCTAAACAAGAGTTAATCCTGGACAATTGTTAAATTATTTCTCTGGAGAAGCTGAGATTCTCATTCACTGGATAAAATCTAACAGCTGGTCATCTTCTACCTGCAATTATTTAATCCCCAAGAATATGACAGTAAATATACTATACCAGTGGTTCTCAACCTTTTTAATGCCGCGACCCCCTAACCGGTCGTAAGTCGAGGACTACTCAACTGGTCATAAGTCGAGGACTACTCAACTGGTGTAGCACCGTTTGCAGAATGGGACTTTTGGCGGGCTCAGCAGGGCAGAGACAGCCTGGACAATTCCTATTGGCTTTTGAAAGCCAATAGAATTAGACTCTATTCAAGAGAGTCTATTCTATTGGCTTTCAAAAGCCAATAAAATAAAAGGGAGTAGCACAGCTAAGGAAAAGGGGAAAAAAATGGTGGACTGCGTTGTTTGGCGATCCCCGTGAAATGGTCATTCCACCCCAAATGGGGTCCCGACCCACAGGTTGAGAACCACTGTACTATACAATATTTAGAACAAATTACAAGTAGAAGACCATCAGGAAGCCTTATGTTGTTAGCTGAAGCCTTATATTCTCCGTATTTCTGGATTCAGGTTCTCACAACTATTTTTTTACAAAGTTCTCAAGCTTTTCAGCAAATGTCATTTTGGATCCCACATGCATTCAAGTTCACTCAGATGAAGGTTTTTCTTGAATATCTGGAGAGAATGGCTATATTTTTGAAGAACCAAGGCTACTAGAATGAGTCTAAATGTGTAATTCTTCTGTTTTGCCACCACTGTCAGTAGAACTCCACTTAATAGGTACTAATAATTGTATTTTCCGGTGCTGTTTCAAATCTTATACTGTAGAGACGTTGATGCCATCGTTCCTGCTTAAAAAGCCACTGATTGAGCATCCACACATTTTCCTGCGCAGAAAGCCTGTGCAGAGTTCCTCCTGTTGTACATAAAGCAGTTGGTTCATTAACTTTACCCTAGAACTGAACAGGTACTCTCCTTCCTCTATTATTAATATTTCTTAATATTAATAACCTAATATTAAACAAGAAAACTGAGAATGAATGGGCATGATTATTCCTATAGTGGAATAAATATTACAGAATAATATTCTCTCTCTCTGTCTCTCTCTCTATCTATCTATCTCTCTTTATCTCTATCTCACACATGCACATAAACACACACACACACACACAAAGCAAAAGAGAGAGAGAGAGAGAGAGAGAGAGAAAGAGAAAGAAAGAAAAAGAGAAAGACAGAGAGAGGGAGAGAGGGAGAGAGAGAGGGGGGAGAAAGAAAGAAAGACAGAGAGAAAGAGAGAGAAAGAAAGAGAGAGAAAGACAGAGAAAGAAGAAAGAAAGAAAGAAAGAAAGAAAGAGAAAGAAAGAAAGAAAGAAAGAAAGAAAGAAAGAAAGAAAGAAAGAAAGAAAGAAAGAAACATAGACACAGAGAGATAGAGATGGAGATGGAGATGGAGATGGAGAGAGAGAGAAAAAAATGGTCCAGGAAGTCTACAATCTATTTAGACATCAGCAGTCTGGGGGAGGAGATTTGTAGAACATGATGTGTGTGCATTCACAAAAGGCTTGTCAGAATAGCTGACATAGGAAATACTATCAGTCAAAAAAAAAACAAACAAACCACCAGCTTTGCTTGCTCTTTTTTTCTGCATGAGACCCATTGCTACACCAGCTTATTTTTGTCCCTTTTCTAGGTAGTAGAATATATTACAGACTATGTAGTCCAGAGTGTTGGAAAAGGTGTGTTTTGCTTTGAGCTATGACCTTGCTCCTCCTCCTCCTCCTCCTCCCCCTCCCCCCTTCCCCTTCTCCGTCTCCTTCTCTTTCAACATAACAGGCATGTTATATCTGTGTTATATCTGTATCTCTGTAAAGGGGTCCCAGAATTGGCAAGATTGTTGATGCAGCATTGGTCCAATTTTGCCCATCTGTGCAATGTAAACACATGTATCAGAGAGGTGATGCTTTGATTTCAATGCCAGGCTTCCATGTTGGAGATCTATATACACAAATCCTGTCCACTCCTGGTAAGAGGAATATTTGTCATCACGTTTATGATTCTTTGATTCTGCCCCTCCTACCTTTGATTTTAATCATATCCATTTCTGAAATGTGGACCTGTGAAATTCTGAGGAGGGTAAAACAGATCTTCATGTTTGTGTGTGTGTGGGAGGGAGACAAATCAAAAGCCACTCTCATCCTAATCAAGGGCATTACAAGACAATGGTTGTGGTGCATTGGAAAAAAAAAACCCAGCCATCTCCAGCTTGTTCCCTTTAGAGCAGTGGTGGTGAACCTATGGCACAAGTGCTAGAGGAAGCATCAGAGCCCTCTCTGTGGGCATGCACGCTGTCCTAGGCCTTCAGCTGGGTTTTATAAAACCTTTTCACTTTAGGCTTCCGCCGCCATGTGCAAAAAAAAAAAAAAAAGGTTCAATCAATCAGTCAATTTCAACTTCTCACAGGAAAAAAAAAAGATCTTGCAAAGTTGGAATTGATTCATTGAACTTTTTAGTCCCACCCAGTCTGCCATTACCACCACAGCAATGCCCACCCAGTGGGCCACGCCCAGCCAATGGGCCACACCCAGCCAATGGGCCACACCCAGCCAATGGGCCACACCCACCTGGCACTCGACGATGCATAAGTGGGTTTTGGGTTGCAGTTTGGGCACTTGGTCTCTAAAAGTTTCGCCATCACTGCTTTAGAGGCTGAATGGAAGTTATGCATTGTCGTCTTATCTGTATGGCAAACACTATCTGGTAGGGGTCTAGTAGAGAATTGGACTCTTAAAATGATGTGTTTTGTACAGACTCTCAAGCATTAAAGGCTTTGACTATCTTATAGCACTTGAACTCTGTATTTTATGCATTCAGGTATGGCTACACTAAAATATTATGAGGGCTGTACCTGAATTAACATATAATGATTGCAAGAATAGTGACTTATTAAAGTGGGAGATTCAGCTGTGAGGACACTGTTTAGGTGCCTATAGCTGAGGGCTTTGGAAACCCTTGAATCCCAAAACCCTGCAATTGTGACAGTTACGTATGGCCTTGCTGTACATCAGTAAAGATTTGCAGAACACTTCAGCAGCCACTTGAAACGTTCAGTTCAATTTTGAAGAATGAACAAAAACTCTCCTTTGGTTTCCTTTGATCCGTTAGGACTCGTTTTTGCTGTTCCGCTCCTTTGCATCAAAGAATTCATTTTCTTGTAAAATGAAATGATTGAGTGAGTGACATAAGGCTTAGTTTTTCCTGGCTGTTTGAATCTTCTTCGGATGACTGGTGTTGTAAAATATATATATACATACATACATACATACATACATACATACATACATACATACATACATATATTTTTCTGAGGTTTTCACGGGTGTTTGTATGTAGGTCTTTGGTTATTCAGGTTTTCTCCCATGTAAAATTGGAAATGTCTTGGCGATGTTTCGACGAAGTCCCATTCGTCATCTTCAGGCTGGTGTTTTCACCTTCGTGCTTTGAGGAGCATTTCCCAAACGAAAGCTCGGCAGCTTTTAATAAAGTAGATTTTTATATTTATATTCTCCTGGTGGTCGCATTTTTATTTATACCATATATATCAGTTCTTTATTGCTAAAAAGATATTTAAAAACAATAAAAACAACTATTTACAATGTTAAAAGAAACAACTTAGCTTTTGCTCGTCCCCTGCCAGCGTCCTCAGAGTGGGGCTCAGGGGGTGGGGAGATTCTTTTTGTACACCTTGCTGTCTAACTGCTTACTCATTGCCCATGTGATAGGGCCATCCTTCCTGATTAACAGTAATTGCCTTGCTTGCCCCACCTTCTCTTTTTTGCACTCCAATTCCACACTTTTCCCCTCTCTCATCCTTGTCAATCTCCTCCCTCCCAGCACCATTGCTGCTGCTGTGCTCTCTAACCGCTTGCTCCTACTCATTCCAGGCTGCACATTCAGACCCAGTGTTCCAAAAGGCTTACTGTTGTGTCCTGAGCCTGCAAAAGCAGACTTGGGACGTTGCATTGGTCCTAGGTATTCCAAAAGCTGCCTGGGACCAGACAGAGCGGCGCCAGCCTTGTGAGCATGCGTAAGGCGTAAAAACACTCTGTTCCTATTGGTTGACATTGTCCGGGTTTCTGGCCATATAAAAAGGCCTGCGTGCCTTTTGCTTTTGCTTGGTTCTTGTAGAAGGAGAATAAAGTGTTGTTCATCATCGCCATGAGTTTTCATCATTCGCACGCGAACAAAATATTTAACACTTGCTATCAGGACTCCCTTCCTTTCTTGCCCATTGATCTGCACGCTGTTCCTGTCTGCTGTCATCCATTCCTGTCAGTCTTTTTTTCTCCGATTTCCCTCCAACCTTGGGTGTGCGCACGCTCCATCGTGCCTCATCCTTCTGCTCCGTCTGCCCACAACCGGTGGGGATGCCTATCGGCTTGCTCTTAGGCTCAGCCCCTCTCATCCTTGTTAGCCTTATCTCCCCCAATTTCCTTTCCCACCTGGCTGTACGTGCGCACGATCATGTCCCGTCTCTCTGCCCCATCTGCCTATGGTCAATTGGACTATCCACTGGCTCCTCTTTAAGTCCAACCTCCCCCCCCTTTTTATCCCTTTTCCCCTCCTTCCCCCTCTTGGCTAACCCTGTCTTGTTTGGTATCCCTGTCTTACATGTTTTGGGTCGTACGGTCAGGTCCAGCATTCCCAATGCCCCCTCATTGTCACCTCCCCCCTGTGACCCTTCACCATGCTCACCTCCTCCCTCCTTTTCACCCCATCCATCCATCTGTGATTCCAATATTTCACCATCCATGCCTATCATCCCTATTCCCTCAAAATCCTTTCTTTGCCTAGCCATGCGATGACTGCCTTCCCCGGTTTTGGTTCTGCCTCTGGTAAGCACCATCCGCATCCTGACTTGCTCCTCATGTATTTTTAATGTCTGGTATGCCGGGGCAATTCTATGCATCGATTGATTGAATCCATGTTGGAGAGCCAGGCCTCCTTCAGCAGGCATCCTTCTTTGGAGGCATCCTGGGCAATGGCTTCTGCTCCCTTGAAATCGAATGAGTGCCCATTGTTAACCATATGCGTCCATATTTGGGAGTACTGCCCCTGCCTTCTGACAGCCAATCTGTGTTCATGTATTCTGGTTTTTATCCATTTGGCCGTCTCCCCCGTATAGTTACATTGGCAATCCTTGCAGTGTATCTTGTATACGACTGATGATTTTTCTTCCTTTGGGAGTGGTTCCTTGGGATGCATCGCTTTCATCCAAAGTGTTTGGTCGGGTCGGTGAGCCACTTTGATGATATAAGGCACTAATATGCGCACTGTTGTCTCTGATACTCCCTGGACATACGGTAACGTTGTCCAGGATGTTGTCCCTGGGTCACCTGGTGTCCTGCGGGGTTCTTGGCGTTTGCTGTATCTTCGGGTGAAGCTGGTTGGGTAGCCATTCTACCTACACACCTGATTAATTAATTAATTAATTAGTTTAAGCCCATAATATCCAAGGATGAAAGGGAAAACATAATCATTCCTTAAGACCATGGACAGTGCAATCCATTTGAAAGGACTACAGTATATACTATGAAGTCAAACATATGTTATCACTGCAGTGTGGAGACAGCTTTTCAAAGACTGTGTCCCATGATGTTTACATGTGGACATGTAGAAAGGAAAAGGGACATTCACGTGGGAAACTATGACAGGTCCGTCTTGGTTTTTGTCCTGTATATACAACTTGTGATTCACCAAGTTTAAAACAATGTACGAGTAATAGCAATATTGAGATGTCCTTGGAATTTACCGTATATGCCGACGTATAAGACAACTTCCGCAAGCATTAAAATCGGCGCCAAAGACAGGGGTCATCTTATACGCCGAGTCATCTTATACGCCAGAAATACTGGTAGTTTCCAGCATATAAGACGATGTTCTAGGAATGCGACTCGGCGCCAAAGACGGGGGTCGTCTTATACACCGGGTCGCCTTATACGCCAGCATATACGGTAATAGATTCCCTTCTTGCAATCCAGCGGTGATAAAGGACAGATTTACAAGTTCTATGCCAGGCTGTTCAGAACTGCTGCATTATGTTTAGATTGTCGGATCCTGTGTTGTTTAGGCCTGGAGACTCCATCCTTATTGACAGAAAGTTGAGTGAGACTATCTTGCCTTTCCCCTGCAATCAAGGCCTGGATATCAACTATATGGAAGAACCTACTACAACGCTAATGATACGAGAATGTGTGGCTTCTGAAGAGATAAAGACAAATTACAAGGTTCCTAGACCAACATCCAGCTCTTCTGCTTTGTACCATCTATAATTGCTCACTTCTAATCATCTCTATTGTTAGATTTGAAAGTGGTGGCTTCCTCACTGTGTTTTGTGAATTAGTTGAAGCATCACTTCCTTTCATTTAAAAAATATCTCTTAAAATCTGACAATTGTTTTATAACTCAAAGTCTCTCTATGGACTTTGACTCCAAGAGCTAAAGTTTGATTACCACTTGAAGAACTTAAAAGATTCTACTATGATTAGAAGAGTTCCCCATAGAGCTGTTATAAAAAGGTTAAGGACCCCAGAATAAAAGCTACAGCATTGTGTTCTAATTCTACATGTTAGAATCATTTTCTTGCAAGCCGAGCAGATTTAAAAACAAAAAACAAAAACTGGCTACCTAAAGTCTATTTTTTACAGTATTGGAATAGGACTCACATGGCAGCTCAAATAATATCCATGAACCTATGAATACTTAACAATAACAATGTTTTTTTTTTTTCAGAGAAACATGAAATATTGAGAACCCTTAATTATACAGATGATCATTTTGCTCCACGTTTCGATAATGGATTAAAAAAAAAACCTTCCAAAAATTATATTTCACATGGCTGAATGCCCAGATGCATACATTTTCTGAGTTGAGCTTTAGACTAGCTCAACTCCAATACAATTCACAACCATCTTGGATTGGACAACTCAGTGACACTTAATGGATGCTTAAAATCATCTTTCCAAATGATGAGAAAAAAATCTGCTTTTCTTCTATCCTCACCTATTAATTAAATACTGATTGTACTGTGAACCATTTGCAAGCTGACACCTGATTAACGATCATTCATAATGACCATCAGGCTACAGAGATGTTGATATTGGCTTCCTATTCCTATGGGCCTTCAGAAACCCACAGGAGTGTAGCTTAACTCTTTCAGCAAATATGTTTGTTTGTTCGTGTCAGAAGCATCGCAATTAAAATAAGGCATAATCTATGACATAAAGTTTAAAACATAAAATGCAAGATTAAAATATATACAAATTAAAGAGAACTTGTCCAGAAACTAGCAACATTAATTGCATTCTGTCGTGCTACCATGAGGTCCTCAAGTGTATACCGATTGGGACACAAAGGGCAGGTATACAAATGTATTGTTGTTTGCATGTCACCACAATCGCCAAGAGCAGAAGCAACTGGATAGCCCCATTTGTTCAGAGTATCTCTGGATCTTGTTGTATCTGTGTACGGTCTATTCAATGACTTCCATATCTTCCAGCTTTCGTCAGACCCAGGTGCCAGCTCCCTTGTTGATTCCATCCAGTGTTGGCTCTTTGTAGCTTTTCATAGCTCCATTCTGCTTTCAAATTCTTCAAAGTCCTTCCGTCGATCTAAGGAAGCTTTTCCTGGATTTTAGTATTTAGCAAATAAGTTAAACAGATAAAAAACAAATAACTGACATTGTGTCTTGAGTGTTCAGTTATTTATTTAATAAAGTATATTCTTCAAGGCCACAGAATGCAGTGGTCATGTCAAGCTAGTAATCTGACAAGCTGCCTTGTTTGACATGATAAATTCTAGCAACATGCTGTAAAAATAGATTAATATAAAACATGCCATAGTGATTTTTTTTCCCTTCTGAGCTGTGATCAAATCACCTAACCATCGGAGATTAAAGTCTAGCTTAATGTCTGCATGCTAAAATGAAATTTTTATTTACAAAATAATTGAGCATGCTGAGTGTATGCTTCAAAAGCATTGATAATATCTTTGTTTTAGCATAAAAACTATTAGCAATATTAAAGACTGATAACAGCATGCTGAAATGAGTTTCTCTTACAAAACAGGACATTATTTCAGAAATCAAAGTATGACTATGCCATACCTCTTCGTATTATTGGCCCACTGATCACAACTGAATCAATTTATTTTAAAAATCAAGCCATTGAATTTATTTCTCTTTATATTCTATTGCAAATTAAAAAATAACATCAATTACTATCCTTAAGATAGTAATAATAACTCAAATAATAGTCGAGTTTCCATGAACACTTTTATCTATAATTGTAACTAAAGGTTCAGTGGGATTTATGGAGAAATAGATAGATAGATAGATAGATAGATAGATAGATAGATAGATAGATAGATAGACAGACAGATACATGATAGATAGATAGATAGATAGATAGATAGATAGATAGATAGATAGATAGATAGATAGATAGAGTAGGATGCAAAATGTTGCAAAGAAACTCAAGAATTCTATCTGTATATAGCTAGTTGAAATTATTTGTAACTTTTTAAAATATGGAGAAAGGGATTTTTGTCTTGTTTTCTTTGCTTAATTTCAGAGATGAGATTCATCAGATTCATCTTACGTTGTTAAGTTGATCAAAGCGATGGCAATAAGTATGACAATTTTACTTGAAAAAAGATTGAACTCTTTCGTGCAAAGCTAATTTAATTAGAAAGTTTCTGGGCTTTTGCTTTGTGAAATATCCCCTGCATAACTAGAAAATTTACAAAATAAATTAAAAGTGTGATTAGGGAGCCAAAGAGTTTGGAAATACACCCAAGTACAGACACAAACACAAACACACAGACAGTCAGAGGGGCATCAAATATGGAACTCACACCTTATCAGCTTGGGAGGGTTTTATACAATTTCATACAATATATCCCTGTTCCATATTTGACTTGCTCACTGTCTAGAGTCCACCTTGAAAACTGCAGCTGGCTGATTAATGATCAAACCTATTACATGCTTATTTAAAACACACACACACAAAGCTGCACTGGCTCCAACTGGTCTGATTCCTTTTGTGGAGCATTGCAAATTTTGCTTACTAATGGAGGCCAAGGAATCACATCTTACTGTCCCAGGCCTTCCTCTTCTGACCCTCTATGAATTTGTAAGGTTGTCACAAAGACCCTGTGATTCCACAAACCCAGGGCCTTTCATACTAATTAGATTTATAATTTATAGAATTCAGTTTGGATGAGCTGCACATTTAGTTTTCTCCTGCACTTCCAATAGTTCTTTGGGCTGGCTCTCTCCCAACTCATATGCCGAGAAGACAATCCTTACATAGACTTAAGGGCATTGGCCAGTGGTGGAATTCAACCGGTTTGCACAGGTTCAACAGAACGAATATCAATTTTTTTGTTGAATTCAGTGAAGCAGGTCTGGTTTTTGTTCAACTTTCTTCAGGCAGGGAAAAAAATTCTCCCCAAAAGTCCAGGAGGGGAGCGACTGAAACAAAATGGAGACATGGTGCCTTCAATCAGGTCACTCAGGCGAAAACTAGGTGGTGCTTCTCAGAGGTAATTTCAGGAATAGATGTTTCATCTCTAGTTTCCCAATTGGTGCACATGGGAAAGGAAGCGGGGCCACCAAGTATTAGCTGGGGTTGTGGCTCTGGGATTTTTTCCTTTTCTAGCTATAGCAGGGGTAGACAACCTTGGCTCTTTTATGACTCGTGGACTTCAACTCCCATAATTCCTGAGCCAGCCATGCTGAGGGGAAAGGGAGAGGTTTTCAAGCTGAGCCATGTTGGCTCAGGAATTCTGGGAGTTGAAGTCCACGAGTTATAAAAGAGCCAAGGTTGCCTACCCCTGAGTTATACAGAGCATAACTAATATGAGTGGGGAAGCGCTTAAAGAGTTCTGTTCTGAGAACCAGGTGTTGAATTATTTGAATCCCACCACTGGGATTAACCAAAATTTCTAGGTATTCAGGTTTTCTCTACTGTGCAATTCAGAGAATACAAAAGGTGTCATCACATCTAAAAAAGGTACACAAAGGGAAACTATGGGAAACTGCAACTCTTTAGTTTGAAATGAAGAAGGTGACAGTGATATACAGTATCTACATGGAGGGAAGTGTGTAGTGGGGTGACCCAGGGCTCTGTCCTGGGCCCAGTGCTCTTCAACATCTTCATCAATGATTTGGACGAGGGGATAGATGGGGAACTCATCAAATTTGCAGATGACATCAAAACGGCACGAATAGCCAACACTCCAGAAGACAGGCTTAGGATACAGGAGGATCTAGACAGACTTGAAGACTGGGCACTATCCAACAAAATGAAATTCACTGGTGAAAAAAGAAAGATTCTACATTTAGGCAAGAAAAACCAAATGTACAGGTATAGTATAGGGGGTACCTTGCTCAATAGTAGTAACTGTGAGAGGGATCTCAGAGTCCTAGTGGACAATCACTTAAATATGAGCCAGCAGTGTGCTGCAGCTGCCAAAAAGACCAACACAGTGCTGGGCTGCATTAACAGAGGGATAGAATCAAGATCACATGAAATATTAATACCACTTTACAATGTCTTGGTAAGGCCACACTTGGAATACTGCATCCAGTTTTGGTCACCACGATGTAAAAAAGATGTTGAGACTCTAGAAAGAGTACAGAAAAGAGCAACAAAGATGATTAGGGGACTGGAGGCTAAAACATATGAGGAACCATTGCTGGAATTGGGTATGTCTAGTTTAATGAAGAGAAGGATGAGGGGGAACATGATAGCAGTGTTCCAATATCTCAGGAGCTGCCACAAAGAAGAGGGAGTCAAGCTATTTTCCAAAGTGCCTGAAGGCAGGACAAGAAGCAACGGATGGAAAGAAATCAAGGACAGAAACAACCAAGAACTAAGGAGAAACTTCCTGACAGTGAAAACAATTAACCAGTGGAACAACCTGCCTCCAGAAGCTATGAATGCTCCAACACTGGAAGTTTTTAAGAAGAGACTGGACAGCCATTTCTCGGAAATGTTATAGGGTTTCCTGCCTGAGCATGGGGTTGGACTAGATGACCTCCAAGGTCCCTTCCAACTTTATTACTACTACTACTGCTACTACTACTACTACTACTACTATTATTATTATTATTATTATTATTATTATTATTATATTTGATCAAAGTATATCAAATGAACCATGACATCGATAGTATGGAGAGAGAGCTTTTTCTTTTCAATCCTTTCCTCACAAATGTTAGCACTTGAACTTGAATGAGGGACTTCAATGAAACTCTAGCCTTGGAATGGTTCTCTGGAACATTTTGGTTGTGGGAACAGTGATGTCCTAGGAATCATTTTTTTAAAAAAAGTGGGGGGAAAGTTAGCACTTAACTAAAATCCCATTACTGAGAGGGTTGGAAATTGATTTCAGTGACTATGTGATATCAAATCAAACTGATTCTTGTTCGCTGCCTGATTACTGTTTACCCCAAACACAGTGGAAAAGAAAAGAAAATTGTGAAAGTTAAGATAAATCTTTAATTCTATAAGTCTCTCTCTCTCTCTCTCATCATTGAATGTGGGCTCCATACGCAAGTTTATTTACATTATATACTCAATAAATGGTTTTCCCAGTTGCAATGTATGGCTGTGATAGCTGGACCATAAGAAAGGCTGAGCACCAAAGAATTGAGGCCTTTGAACTATGGTGCTGGAGAAGACTCCTGAGAGTCCCCTGGACTGCAAGGCGATCAAACCGGTCAGTCCTAGAGGAGATCAACCCTGACTGCTCTTTAGAAGGCCAGATCCTGAAGCTGAAACTCAAAATACTTTGGTCACCTAATGAGAAGGAAGGACTCACTGGAGAAGAGCCTAATGCTGGGAAAGATTGAGGGCAATAGAAGAAGGGGACGACAGAGAAGGAGGTGGCTGGATGGAGTCACTGAAGCAGTAGGCATGAGCTTAAATGGACTCCAGAAGATGGTAGAGGACAGAAAGGCCTGGAGGAACGTTGTCCATGGGGTCATGATGGGTTGGACACGACTTTGCAACTAACAACAACAAAAACACTCAATAAACAAGTCCAGTGAGTTAATTTATTACACTTTTCTCTCAACCATTACCATATTCATCTTCTTATTTAGGGTTTTTGGAACCTTGAGGCACTTTTAGTCACATGCATGAGTACATTCCAAAGGTTTTGAGATCCTGAACAAGGATCGAATCCAATAATTTGGGAAATATATTGAACAGGATTCTTTTTTTTAAAAAAAAACAGTTCGTTGAAACTTTGAACTTAGCTGTTGAGGAAGAAGAGGATGGAAGCGTCTTTGGGACATTTCCCAGAAGTGCAAAACTAATAAAGGAGAATATTTGTAGCTCAGATTTGAAATGTGGGGTCCCTGATGCTCTCTGAGCTTGGTTCTTTTCTTGCAGACATTTCAGTCCCCGAACTTGGGAACGTTATCAGTGCTACACTGTTTGCAAAGTACAAGAGGGTCTCTCTGCTGCCAGTCTTGTTCCATACTGCAGCTTGCATTACAGAAATGTAACTGTAGAAATAGGAATGTTCTTGCAGATGGAGAAAAAGCACAGGCAGTTTGGAGGAAGGAACAGAATTGTCCGTGAAATGAATATTACAGACAAAGGTGCTGTATTCTCGGAGAAAGGAACCAAAAAGAAAAAAGAAAGCCGCTCTGAAAAACAAGAATTTGTTTTTTTCTCTATCTTGCGCAGTATCATTAAATATTCAATAATATATGTCCTAGCCAAAGTCAATTTGTCACTTACCCTAGCAAAGCACCCAGAAGCTCACAACAATTAAATTACTATTTCCCTCCCTCCCCGCTCCTTCTTTCTTATGCACTTGCTTCTCCACCAAGTCTCTTTACTATTTATGAACTGCATTTTCAAACCCAGCCACGGCCCGAAAGAACATCAGTCCTCCATGTTTTTCTGAGGTCAAACTCCAAAGCTCTGGAAAATAATATCTTTACATGTTAGAAGTCTTTTGCTGAAACAAACGGAGTGGAACAACCAGGAACGAAGCCTCGGGCGAAGAAGAGTGCCTGTTAATACGCCACTTTAGCTTCTCTGGGTTTGGTATTTTCTGCCAATGAATCCCCTTGAGAAAAACTATTCTGAATCTAAATAAGAAGTTAATGTGAGAAGTGTCCCCGCATCAAAGAGTGGAGAATACAACTAGGAGACAGAGAGAAGGTGAGCAAGCAAGGTTTTGTGGTGAGGCTGCCTCATTTGTCTACCTTCAAAATAGATTGTCTCTTTTCAGAAGTAAGGGGTGTGTGTGTGTGTGTGTGTGTGTGTGTCCTCTGCCAAAGGTTCCTACCAATATAACTCACCGTTCACATCAGAAGCCACTTTTCAGACTGTGTGGCGGGAAAGGAAAGAAATTCAGTAGGGGCTGGACAGGCAGAAACAAAGGACTATGTCCGATGAATTTAAGAGGAAACTGTGGGTGTTTAAAATCATGTGGGAGAATCATTTTGGAAGCATTTGCTGTGATTATTCTGTAACTCCTTGGGGTAAGAGCAAATGGATAATGATGTCAAGGCAAGACAGACTTCTTTCTCTGCTCCTTCCTGGAATTTTCTCCTACTACACCATACCATGCAATCCTTCAGTACCTCAATAATCACACCATAGATAAAAACCAATGGATTTCAGAGGCATTATGGAATCGTGGAAGTCTCCAATTTTCCCAGCTTTCTTTAAATCATGTCTCAGTTGAGTCAAGGAATGCCAAACAAGCTATCTGACTAATATGGCAATATTGAACACATGTGAACCTAAAACATGTTTCCTTTGGACATTGTAGATACAAAACTTTCCTTACTCCATTTGTGAAATGTCACCTATCTCTCTATATTGGGCACCAGTAATTTCAGGACTCTGACAATAAATAATAACATAACGATAACGATAATGGTAACTACAACAACAACAACAACAACAACAATAATAATAATAATAGAGTTGGAAAGGACCTTGGAGATCTTCTAGTCCAGACATGTCAAACATAAGGCCCGGGGGCCAGACGCAGCCTGCAAAGTGGTTTCATGTGGCTGGCAAAGCCATCCTGGAAAGAGTGAGGGAATGGCCCCTGCTGCCTTGGCCCTGGCCCAGGCCAGCCAGGAGCCAATGTACAATTCTGTGGTGGTCATCTTTCACTTGCCCCAGTGGACCATGTCTTGGCACTTGCCCCGGTCCCACGCCCTTCTGCCAGAGACCCTCAGATCTGTCCCACTCCTGCCCAGGCCCCCATAGGCACCCTTGATGTGAATGATGTAGAACTGGGCATGCCCCCCAGTAGGCCACACCCACTCCATCCATGCCCACCCAGTAGGCTGCACCCACTCTGGCCACACACCCCCAGCCCCCCCCCCCAGGGCAACCGCAATGCTGATGCGGCCCTCAGTGAAATTGAGTTTGACACCCCTGTTCTAATCCAACCCCTTGCTCTATACAATTTCAAACAAATGGCTGTCCAGTCTCTTCTTGAAAACTTCCAGTGTTAGAACATTCACTATTTCTGGAGGCAGATTGTTCCACTGGTTAATTGTTCTAACTGTCAGGAAGTTTCTCCTTAGTTCTATGTTTCTTCTTTCCTTAATTAATTTCCATCCATTGCTTCTTGTCCTGCCTTCAGATGCTTTGGAGAATAGCTTGACTCCCTCTTCTTTGTGGCAACCCCTGATATATTGGAACACTGCTGTCATGTCACCCCTCATCCTTCTCTTCAGACATACCCAATTCCAGCAACTGTTCCTTATATGTTTTAGCTTCCAATTCCCTAATCATCTTTGTTACTCTTCTCTCTACTGTCTTAACATCTTTTTCACACTGTGGTGACCAAAACTGGACAGTGGACAGCTCAGAGCACTAACAGGATCTGGAGAAGGTCACCTATCTCCTTTTTCCCCTCCAAAATTAGTTCTCTCCTCTTACTCTTGGAGGAGAATTACCCTGCAGTAGGAGAAAATCCATTTGTGGGATTTCATTTATCCATGGAAGTCTCACTTGAGAAGTCCTGCATGCATGTCCTGGGGCCAAGAACTTTAACTGAGGTGCTTTGGCTCCACTTGGTATATAAAAATCCTCTACAATCAGCTTCTTTTGTATTTAGATGTTGTGTTTTTGACAGCAGATCAGCACAGCCCTCTACTTACTTACTCAGAATTAAGCCTTTGTAATATCTGTGAAGTTTACTGGCTATGTTCTTTCCTTTAACACACACATTAAGACTGATTTTGATCAAGGCTTACAGATACTTATCAGCACTGGTATGCTATCAGTTTCAGCGGCTATGGAAATTAGAATTTTTGCATATTAAGGAAGCTGCCTTAACATAAAGCATAGACATTGACAAACAAAACAAAAAGAAATCAGCACTGCTTGTAACATGATATTGCTCTAACGTTGTTCTGCTTTCTTCCAGATAAGGGGATTTCAGCTCTTAGCTTTTCTTGCTGCCCTTGCCCATTAATACAATTTGAAGTTTGGATCATTGCACTTCCCTGACAGATTGTGGAATTTTTACAATGAGTTGTAACAAGTTTATTACCCCCCCCTTGAAAGTCATTATTATTCTCTGCCTTTCAGCTCAGGTGCTTTTGGCTGTGCATCAGGGTGCTCAGGAAGCCCAAATTACAGACTGGCATTCTGTTCTGTGAAAAGGTGAGTGATAAACATCCTCCCCTTTTGTGTGGCTTAATAGCCGAAAGTGTTTGCTGAATGGCCTCTAATGGCTTCTACAAGCTACTCCAGAAACCACATCAACATTGCATTCCTCTTGAAGAAGGAAGATTATGGTAATGAAAATGAAGAGAGAGAGAGAGAACTTCTTTTCTAAACTGTCCTCAAAGGCAGCCTATGTTTTAGGTCTCTGTGTGGTGAACTTCAATGCCGTCCGCCATTAAACTATCTCTTCTGTCCATCTGTGGTTGCTTCAGTGACATCTGCTATACCCAACAGGAAAGCTCATTTTAAGTCCTCCAAGCAATGGAGTTATCCCTATGCTGTTTTATTTCTTTCTTAGTTAAATGGTTAGACTGATAAAAAAAGACCATGATGCATTCACTCTAGCAGCCTGTACTCAGATAAGACTACATCAGGCAAACAATCAAGCAAAAAAATAGTGTCTCAATTAAGAACTACCATGAAAAAAATAATCTTCCCATCAAAATTGGAAGGGCAAGCTACTGCATGTAAGCGTGGAGTAAATCCCACTCCTCTCCTAGCACTGAAGATGTAATCTAGCCAGGTAATGAAATGCTTGTATGAAAACAACCCAGCTCAGAGAGCACCAAATACAGTTATCTCCACTATTACAGAAGCATGATCAGGCTTCTTCATGAAGAGATAAGGATAAAGATAAGGATAGGATACACCAAGCTCAGCCTGAGGGAGAGGTCAAACTCATCATTGGTTTGGAATCCCTTCATGCCCACAAGAGATCTAAGTTCAGCCCTCCTTGAATTCCATGTACTCTTATCTACCACCAATTTGCCTTGTATATCAGTTTAGTTCATGTTCTTGTAGAGACCTACCATGTTTCCCCCCCAAAAGACCCAGTCTTATATTATTTTTGCCGCCTAAAGAGGCACTAGGTCTTATTTTCAGGGAATGTCTTACCTGCTTACATCAGGACTGCTGGAGCCAGGCCTGCCCCAACACCTGTTGTGCCACCACCTGACTTTTTCTGCAGCTACTTGCAGCTGCTTGTGGCAGGAGGTCATGTGTCACGCCAGTGTCACTGCTCACGGTAGCCACCCTAGCTTGATTTTTATACATGCGTCTTGCCCCACCTTGTACAGATGGTGTACAACCAGTTGGTGGGATGGAGTGGGTGGGGTCTTAACTAGATCTTATTTTGGGGGTAGGGCTTATATTAGGCACACAGGTAAAAAAATCAAGCTAGGTCTTATTTTGGGGATAGGTCTTATTTTCGGGAAAACACAGTAACATGGAATAAACTTGTACTCATTTGAACAACTCTGCTTTCTTGTGCCTGACTAATAAGAAGGGGACAGAGAAATATCCCCCAGTGTTTCGAATTGCATCTCACTTACGCCTAGCCCCAGAGACACCAGAACCCACCAATTGTTGCAACTTATAATCATTGGGACTCATTTGCTCTTCTTCGAACACAGAACTGCTGAGTTAGCTTTATTTCTCTCCTCAGTAGTCATGCTAGGTGTTAAAATTAACTGATAGCCATTCCAGAGAACCTGTCACACTCATTCCCACATGAGTCTGCATGATCAACCCTTCAGAGTTACTTTTTGAAATTCTTGAGGATGGACTTTGCTATCCATAACACTAAAATAAACGGCGCCATATAAACCCTTGCATTCTTTTAATCAGCTTACTAAGGGGCGAAGAAATGGCTAATGTCTGCTACCATTGTGGCACTGTGGGTTCTCTTCACTTATGATGGATCACCTTGAGCTACAACACTTGCCTCCACATCCCGTGGGTAAGCAGTTATAGCTCAATGATTTATTGTCTCAAACGTACATGTCAAAGGGTGAAAACAGGACTAGGTAACTTCTTCAGAGCAGAGACTACAACAATATGTCCTCCTGCTGTCAAGAAAGAGAAAAAAAAACCCCTACCATTTAGTTTTTGAGGAGTTTTGTTAAGTTGTGTGCAGAAGCTGTACAGGCACAAAAGCTTCTGTTAGATATTAGACACTGGAGGAGGTGATAGAAGTTACTTGTGGCCTCACCTTGTGACAAAGTGACTCTTCTGTAGTAGAACATATATCACTACATATAAATTATATACTACGGTATATCCATATTTGTTCAAAGAGAATATCGTGCACTAAACTCGAGATACATTGATTGCTTCAAATAAGACACTGATCTGAACATTTGTAGACGTTTTATTAGAGCATACCCGGTTTTTACTTGTGCAGCTCAGGATGGTATGTGTGTAATGATTCTGCTGGCTAACTTCACCATCACTAATGGTGGCAGATGGATTGGACTGAGAGAGAACATCTGGCCCAAAGTCACTCAGTTGGCTTTCATGTCTAAGAGAGAACTAGAACTTATATTCTCCTGGCTTCTGGTTCTCAGATGTGGTGGCTCTCATCATTCAAATCTAGAATGGTTGTGGGACAATATAGGGATGATAGTTATAGCCGGTGATCCTAATATGCATGGGAAAAACCTTCTCAACGTTTCTATGGAAGGCAAATCAGAGGAAAAGGGTTTACAAATGGCACAATTAGAAAATTTCCAGAACTACTGACATAAACATGATAGGCGTACTACATAAAGAAAGCAATTGAAGCTGACCCAGTGGTGGGATTCAAATACCTGAACATCCGGTTCTCTGAGTGGATACAGGCCTGGGCCTCTGAGGCCTAGAATGGACTTCTGGAAGTGACATCCATGCATCCATGGGTTGTTCTAGGCCTGGGAGATCTCCTCCAGAAGCAGCATGGGTTCAGCTGGTTCTCCAAACTCAACAAAATTTAGCTATCAGTTCTACTGAACTGGTGTGAACCGGCTGAATCCCACCACTCAGCTGACCTTAAGTAGCTGTAAAGTAATTGTTCTATTGATGCTCAGAAGAGAGAGAGAGAGAGAGAGAGAGAGAGGGGAGAGAGAGAGAGAGAGAGAGAGAGAGAGAGAGAGAGAGAGAGAGAGAGAGAGAGAGAGAGAGAGAATCTATTTGTTTTGCTGGGTTTTTGCTCCTCTATTTTTTTGTCTTCTTCAGATTAAACCCCAATGGTTACCTTACAGGCAGATGCCAAGAAGAAAATTGATATGTTTAAAACCTAAGGCTAATTTAATATTTCTGGTCTTTGACTCATAACAGAGTCCACATGGCAGAAATATTGAGAAAGGGAAGAAGATGCTGCTGTGAAAAACCTTTCCCAACCCTGAAGTCAAAAGCAAAGGAAAGTAGATATTTTTTTTATTTCTAGTCCATATGCTTAATTAAACTGGTGCAATGGATTCCTATCTGGATTTCACATGATTGAAATGCACTTGGGGGCATTATTAAAACATAGTAAAGAATCCTCTTGCATGGTGCAATTCAGGGACCATCAATGGGAGTGTGTTCACTTTGTGATGCAATACGCAACTGTAGGCATTGCACAGTGCCTCATTTTCCCAGGCAACTGCTGACAGCATCAAGGTATCCAGCTTTGTGTTCAACACTAGAGCATTGGAGATTGTGTAAAATATTATGAAGGAAATGGTCAACAGTTGGAGTTCTCTTTTCAATGCAGAAATTCTTCCATCATATCTAAAAAGTTGGAAAAAAACCAAAACAAAACAAAAACAAGTTTCATTCCAATTTAATTTTTAAAACCCAAGCCAGGGAACACAATAAAAGGAAAGTTGGAAAGTGAGGACTGAGGGCAAATAGAGGGGAAAAAAGTCAGAGTATTTGGTTTAATTCTATTTTTAATAACTTGTAAGAAAAATGCTAGCAATTTAGAAAGAAATTGGAGTTGAACAATTACGTTTAGAAAATTACAAAGTAAGCTAACAGAGCAGGTGCTTCTGGGATAGTGTTGGTCAAGATACTTTTTCTGTTTAGATTTTATACACACACCCACTCACACAGAGTGAGTAGCATGGTGATCTAGTGGTGAAGACACCTGCCTCCCACTTGGAAGGTGGAGAGATCAATCCCAGGCAGGAGGCAAAAAAAAAAAAAAAAAAAATCTGCTCTGAACTCTGTGTGGCATCAGGAAGGGCATCTGGCTAGTAAATTCTCAGATCCATCTAGCCACCCAACTCTACCCTGAATTAAGGGATTACAGGGTAAAAAGGGAGTGTGTTTGTGTGTAAATACATATACATATATACATACATGCCTGTGAGTGTATATATGTATATAGATAGTCCTTGACTTATAATAGTTCTTTTAGTGACTGTTCAAAGTTACAAGGGCACTGAAAAAAAGTGACTCATGACAATTTTTCACACTTACGACCCATGGTCACTTGATTTACATTTGGATGCTTGGCATTGATTCACATTTATGACGGTTGCAGTGCCTCAAGGTCATGCGATCCCCTTTTCTGATCTTCTGACAAGGGGAAACCAGATTTTCTTAACAGCCATGTTACTAATTTAAGAATGGCAGTGAGTCACTTAACAAACGTGTCAAGAAAAGTCATAAAATGGGGTAAAACTCACTTAACAAATTTCTCACTTAACAACAAAAATTTTGGGCTCAAATTTTATATTAGGTTGAGGACTACCTGTATATATATATATATATATATATATATATATATATATATATATATATATATATATAATGCTGTATGTTACACCCTGTTGACCCAAATATGGGAGAGAGAGAGCCCAGGTTCGAATCTCAGAAGGGTATGTCTGGTTGACGAGAACTAAAAAGTTCGAAATAGCTATTCCATTCTCTCTTAATTCTTTGTTAGCAATCCAAATTATGTAATATAAATGATGTCGCAGTTGCAACTGCTGCCTGTGGATGGCTCTAGTTTGAGCTGATACAAGGCAAAAGATTTCTTTCTCCCATATTTGGGTCGACAGGGTGCATCAAAAAGCACTCAAGGTAATTCCTCCCCCTGTCTCTTCGCTCCCTGACACAGCTGACAAAGTGAGAAAGAGCCTGTGGCCTAGAGGTTAACACAGCTGCTTAACATGCAGACAGCCCAGGTTCGAATCTCAGAAGGGTATGTTTGGTTGACGAGAACTATAAAGTTAATAATAATAATAATAATAATAATAATAATAATAATAATAATAATAATAATAATAATAATAATAATAGTAAAGTTGGAAGGGACCTTGGAGGTCATCTAGTCCAACCCCCTGCTCGGGCAGGAAACCCTACACCATTTCGGACAAATGGCTGTCCAGTCTCTTCTTAAAAACTTCCAGTGTTGGAGCATTTACTGCTTCTGGAGGCAAGCTGTTCCACTTATTAATTGTTCTCACTGTCAGGAAGTTTCTCCTTAGTTCTAGGTTGCTTCTCTCCTTGATTAGTTTCCACCCGTTGCTTCTTGTCCTGCCTTCAGGTGCTTTGGAAAATAGCTTAATTCCCTCTTCTTTATGGCAGCCCCTGAGATATTGGAATACTGCTATCATGTCCCCCCTTGTCCTTCTCTTCGTTAAACTAGACATACCGAATTCTAGCAACCGTTCCTTATTATGTTTTAGCCTCCAGTCCCCTAATCATCTTTGTTGCTCTTCTCTGTACTCTTTCTAGAGTCTCAACATCTTTTTTACATCGTGGTGACCAAAACTGGATGCATTATTCCAAGTGTGGCCTTACCAAGGCATTGAAGAGTGGTATTAATACTTCGCGTGATCTTGATTCTATCCCTCTGTTAATGCAGCCTAGTACTGTGTTGGCCTTTTTGGCAGCTGCCGCACACTGCTGGCTCATATTTAACTGATTGTCTACTAGGACTGCGAGGTCCCTCTCATAGTTACTACTATTGAGCATGGTGCCACCTATGCTGTACTTGTGCATTTGGTTTTTCTTGCCTAAATGTAGAACCTTGCTTTTTTCACCATTGAATTTCATTTTGTTAGTTAGTGCCCAGTGTTCAAGTCTGTCCAGATCCTTCTGTACCTGAAGTTCGAAATAGCTATTCCATTCTCCCTTAATTCTTTGTTAGCAATCCAAATTTTATATTATATATGATGAGGATATGTGAATAGTATATGAATGTATGGAGGGGGGGTGTCAGAGAAATATTCTGTGCTTGTTGCTTTCTATGTTTTTGTTTTTAAAACTTTATTTTGAATTCGTATATTAAGTGTGTGCCCTAATAAAACATTCATCTGGCTGAACATGACAGTGAAATATTAATGATCCCATCAAACACAATCACAAAAATGACACATCCAAAGAAGTTTTTGAGGTCTTCGGCTTTCTGAATCAAAATCACAAATGGTTAATTTGTAGCACATTTTAGTTTCAATCAGGGAGGGAAACTACACACAGACTTGTTTTCTTATTCTCCAGGATCTTTAGAAAAAAATCATAGAATTTCATTTGTTTGAACTTATTTCTCTTTTGATACATGGATGTTTTGAAGAGTGTCTCCTTTGAAATGGTTTAGAAGCAAATGATGCCATCAGAAATATTTATGATTGCTCAAAAATGCAAATGTTCGATTATATTGAAAGCAATATGGAATGGGAGAGCTCCAATGGACCAGGTCACTTTCTTAATAAAATGGAATTGGTTAGTTTTTTTAGCCTCTTTCTCTAGATAGAATTGCTGTTTATAGGACCAGCTCTATATAGTATATGTTTTTAGTTTTTTCCCCTTCCTTGAACTATCTGGAAGAATAGAATCTGAATGATTTGGATGACTTTGTTTGACTTTCCCTTGGTGAAGTTGTGCGGTCCATTTAGGAAATGGGGTGTTGACTTCTACAACCAGGTTGTTTCCTGATTTGGCTGAATTAAAATGTGAAATTAGGTTCCTACTTGAGCAAAGCAACTTCGTATTACACAAAGAAATCTCCTGTGAGTACAGACAAGATCCGATTCTGCTTAGCTTCAAGATCCAGAAAAAAGTGTTCCCTTTAAATATGTGTTTACACAAAAGCTGAAGCAATCCCATGTTTTTTTATGCCAACCAGAAGCATCAAGGCAATGACTGGAGCTGAATTTGATAAACAGAAGTGAGCTGGTAAGGGAACTTATTGTTCCCCAAACAATCCTTGGAACTGTCATTCCAGAGGACATTGAATGCCAAATCTATTTTGGAGACTTTGCTATTAAAACAAAAGTTTAATAACCTGCTACTTCAGTTTCATATCAGAGAATTCATTGACTGGGGGACTTGGAGAAAGGTCACAGATTTGAATATTTACATGTTGGCCTTGAATACAAGGAAAAGAGAAAAGAAAGTAAATTCTAAGCTTGAGTTCTCTGATTTCACAGACAGATCCTTGTAGCTGTCTCAGTGGGGGTTCACCGATTTTTGATCTCTTTGTTTCACCTTTCAGATTTAGGTTATGGACTTTGTATCCCATGAAGGAACCTCCTGCAGGTATAAACCAGGCCTGATTCGGCTTAGCTTCAAGATCCAGAAGAAACTAGCCAGATGGTGCCATTTGTTGACTGCTCAGCAAAGCTAATCAGAAAGAAAACTTCTGCGTTTGATTTAACTACTTTCACAATACAATATCAGTCAAAGAAAAAAGCTAATATCAATCTGTGTCCATTTCAGTTGACTTGGAACATTTTTCTCTATTCCATCTTGAGCGATACAGTACATTGGTATACACTTACCGTATATTCCAGTGTATAAGGCAACCTGCCGTATAAGACGACCCCCGTCTTCGATGCCGAGTCGCATACCAAGAAAGTCATCTTATACACCAGAAACTACCATTATTTCCGGTGTATAAGATGACTCGGCATATAAGATGACCCCCGACTTCGGCGCCAATTTTAATGCTTGCAAAAGTCGTCTTATACACCGGAAAGTACGGTATATCTATTTTATCCAGAAGGTACAAATTCTATTTTAGAGAACTAATTTGGAAGATTTTGCTGGTCAATAAAACTTATTTATTTTTTTTTAAGGAGGGTCATGCACATTTGGCTAAATTCCAACGTGAAGGTAGATTCCTAATCGAGTAAAGAATCTCAGAGACCTCCTCCTCCTCCTCTTAAACCTCTGAAGAAATGATAGTGTCAAAGGGAAATATTTACAATCCATCTTTACATGGAAGAAAAATGGCTTTGGCTAAACCTAGGACTAGTGAAAACTGTGTACATTGAATGAACAACTGACAAATGACTTTCTCTAGATGTGATATGCTACATTACCCCCATAGCTTTTCCCCCTCTACAGATGAATGACAATATACTGGATTATAGTTATCTAGGAGGGAAGACATATTTGGATTACAAACCTAATGTAGGTTTTTTTTTCGCCTTCCCAATCTGAACCACAGCTGTCTTCTTCTTCTTCTTCTTCTTCTTCTTCTTCTTCTTCTTCTTCTTCTTCTTCTTCTTCTTCTTCTTCTTCTTCTTCTTCTTCTTCTTCTTCTTCTTCTTCTTCTTCTTCTTTTCTTCTTCTTCTTCTTCTTCTTCTTCTTCTTCTTCTTCTTTTCCTCCTCCTCCTCCTCCTCCTCCTCCTCCTCCTCCTCCTCCTCCTCCTCCTCCTCCTCCTCCTCCTCCTCCTCCTCCTCCTCCTCCTCCTCCTCTATGAAAAAGCATTTTGGAAAACTTTTTTCTCAAGTAATTGATAGGCAGTATTCTACTTAACCATAATCATTTTGTGTTGTGGTGCAATCCACAATCTCCATGCAGAAAGAATAGTATATAAGTATGTAAGCAAATTTGGATTCCAAATTTTTCCAGAACTTTAAGCACAAATATGTCCTCTCTTCCTGGAGCTGTCTTGCGAATGGGCAGGGCAACCAGGAAGGTTCAGAGCCATCAAGAATCTGACTGCCTGCACAGAGCATCAGCTGATCTCCCTCCCAAAGTGGTAGCTATCCATCTACTTGCATAGAGCATACTTTTGAACTGTTAGGTGGACAGAAGCAAAGGTGAATAAGAGGAGCTCATCCTCATGCAGTGCTTGGACTCAAATCATTGGAACTGAGTCCAACTGTTCTGTCCCAGCCTACGTGAGTACTTGTTCATCTGCTCTGCTCATGAGGAAAAACCCCTCTTCATGGAACCAGGCAGGACCCATAAGGAAAATAAACCCCTTTCTATTTTTACATACCTGACTCAATGTCCAAGACTTCAGAGGCAAACAACCCAAGCAACAAAACACAAAACCACAGTGTTGCCTTTGGCAACCAGCACCTCCCACACCTCCCCCTTGTATAGTCCAGCCAGAGCATGGCTTCTTAGTGACTTTTAGTTTGCCTCTGGAGCCACCTCACTGCCTTCCTCTGTCTTGCTCTCCTCTCCTCTCTGCGCATCCGCGCATCCGGAATTGGCCCCAGCTGTTCCTCATCATCAAACTCAGGATATCAAAACTGCTGTGTCTCTGCCCGAGCGTGAGTAGATGGCCAGGCTCCTTGTCTGACTGTGAGTCTTGGTGCTCCTCAGAGCCTTTATCAGACTCCAATGTCACTCCAGGCTCCTCCTCCTCATCTGAATCCTGAGACTCGGCTCCGGATCCACTGGCTGGCAAGCAATCACAATGCCAGCATCATTAAGCCACTGAACCACTGTGCCTCTTTAGAGATTCTTACGAGCAGCAGAAAGCATTTTGAAAAGGCTTACAAAGTTTCATGGGAGAAAGCAAGTGCTACTCCCAAATTTCACCTGAAATGGAATTTCAAAACCAATTTGCACACCTATCCATGGAGGCAAAATGTCTAAGGAATTCCAAAGGAACGTAGCAGAGGAGAAAATAAGTTTAGGTAAGAATAGCAATAATTTCTCAAGGGGATTCCTCTCATCCCTTTGCTGAACTCATCTCAATTTAAAATGTCTGAAGACTGGCTGCTGTAAATCAGAGTATTCCCTGGATAATGGAAGGTTTATCCTTGTCTGTGATGGTGCCCTATAACTGCACTTTTCTCCTTGAGAGTATTTTATGATTAACCAGGGTGCCGAGTCAAGTTATAAAAAGCACACAAAGCTCTTAAAACCCAAGCACATCAGGTATTTAAATCTGGATGTTGTGCACATTTTCTCAATCTTCACCAAGAAATTGTCTATTGAAATTCTTGATCTAAGAAGTATTTAATAGGACCTAATATTGGCACAACAGAACATAATATTGGTACAGAGGCATAGCTCCTTCAGCTATGGAAGAAAATAGAAAAAAAGAAAGTCATGTTTCCCATTTTCTTATGTACACTCATACATTCATGTAACTTGTTTGTTCAGGATGGGACTCAAATCTCAGCTCAGTACAATTTTCTTTTGACAACAACCCTGTTGCCAATTCTCATTGACCGAGCACATTGTAATATGTAGGAAAAACTTAAACAAACTCTGAATTAATAAATGAAATCGGCTCTACTTCTAAAATTATTTTCTATGAGATGAGAGAAAAGCTAAAGAAAGGAAATGTATAACAAAACAGAGGGCTTTCACTGAACATCTAGAATTACCAGACAAGACAATACAACATTCATCAAAGAAAAAAAAAATAACACAGGTAAAGGAATCAAATTAATCATACCCGTTTCAATCTCAATTTGGAACATTCCTCTTTTACATTTAGGCAGGAAAAAATCAAAGGTACAAGTACAGATTGGGTGAGACCTGGCTTAAAATCAGTAACTGTGAGAGGGACCTTGGAGTCCTACTGGACAATCACTTGACATGAGCCAGCAATGTGCAGCAGCAGCTAAAAAAGCTAATACAGTCCTGGGTTGTATAAACAGAGGCATAGAATCAAGAACATGCGAAGTATTAGTACTGCTTTATAAAACCCTAGTGAGACCACACCTGGAATACTGCAGCCAATTTTGGTCATCATATCACAAAAAATATGTTGAGAGTTTGGAAAAAATTCAGAGAAGAGCAACTAAGATGATCAAAGGCCTGGAGACTAAAACATATGAAGAACGGCTGCAGGACGTGGGTTTGGCTAGTGTAAAGAAAATTAGAAATAGGGGTGACATAACAGTATTCCAGTATTTGAGGGGCTGCCACAAAGAAGAGGGGGTCATGTCATTCACCAAAGCACCAGAGGGCATGACAAGAAACAATGGTTGGAAACTGATCGAAGAGAGAAGCAATCTGGAAATAAGGAGAAACTTTCTAACAGATGCAGGGGGGTTAAGATGGTGGGCTGCCTTGCTATTTTTTGGCTTCACGTTCGTGGTCATGCCTCATCTTCATGGAAGGTGTCAGTTTGCTTCATGTATAGATTGGAGGGGTTTAAAGTGGTTAATGATGCAGCTGTGGTCTGGCTTCTGGTTTGTGGTCGTGCCTCTTCATCGGTGTGGCTTTGGGTTTGCTTTTTGCGTGGATGTGTGGTGGTGACATCCTGTGTGGTTTTTGTGAGTGTGGGTCTGGTGTCATTTTTTTGTGTTAGGGAGTCATTTGTCAATAAGGGCGGGTTTCCAAATGGCTGGTAGGCGGGACGTATAATCTCGTTTGTTCATGCTGTGTGGGCATTTTTCTATCTTGATGGCTTCTCTGATTATTCTGTTATTAAAATGTTCAGTCTTGGCAATAGTTCTGGTATTTTTAAAGTCAATTTCATGTCCTGTGGCTTTAAGGTGTTGGACCAGGGAAGATGTTGGTTCCTCTTTTTTGACTGAGTTCTTATGTTCTTCAATGCGTGCATTTATTCTTCTGTTGGTTTGTCCGATGTATGTGTTGGGACAAGCAGTGCACGGGATTTCATATACTCCTTGATTTTCTAACTCAATTTTATCTTTGGGGTTTCTTAGGATGGTGGATATTTTTCTGTTTGTGCAGAATGCTGTTTTGATGTTGTGTTTATGGAAGATCTTACTGATTCTGTCTGTGGTGCCTTTTATGTATGGGAGCTTGAAGCACGGAGCCGAAAACACCAGCCTGAAGATGATGAATGGGACTTCGTCGAAACGTTGCCAAGACACTTCCAATTTTACGTGGGAGAAAACCCGAATAACCAAAAATCTACATACACCCGCGGAAACCTCAGAAAACATATATATGTATTTGTTATATATATATACACGCCCAGTTTGGTCCTTCTTTTTCCCCATTGGACTAGAGAAGAGGTATCTCCTCTCCAAGATGGTGCCAGTAAGTATGGGAGCAATGAACTATTTCTTCTTCCTGTTAATTGTTCCTCTCCTGTGAATGGTCTTATATTGTTGCATTCTTTTTCCTGGCAGGTTTGATTAGCATGACACTGTCAGGAGACTAGATTATCCCAATTCAAGGTCGTTCTTGCAAATAAGAGTTATACTGTTCTCCGAAGACACCAGCCATCAAGTGGACACATATCTAACATTTGACGCTCAGTTGGTAAGTTTATGATTGTATTGATATTCATTCCAGCGTGGATCCAATCTATTAGTCACCTCTTAATGTCATTCGTACTCGCAAATAATTATCCTCAACAGTTTGATTTGTACCCAGTGATAATGGGAGTTTAATAGTCTGACCGCAGAGTTTGGGATGCACAGGCAACAACTACAACCAAAATACTTACTTCACAATTCATTTGTAGACCCAAACTTTGTTGATTCTGTACATCTTGCTCGGTGACCTTGAAACGTTAAGTTTCATGCCTCCTTTTAACATTTCAATTTTATATTTTGCAACTTTGAACGAGAGGCAGGGGATGAATTGTCTCCAATCGCAGCAAAATCTAATTTTTTGGTGGAGGGTTTCGGGGGCTCTTGGGGGAGTGATTGGCGTTAAGTGAAAGTTTCCCATTTGCTCATCCTTAATTATCCTGAAATGCAGGTCTGTCAAAGCAGAGATGGGGTCATTTGGTAAGAAGGAGCCATGAGGTGGAGGATCCGAATACCTGGCAACAGCTCTTAGGGGCTACACATGCCTCTGAACTGTCACTAGTAAGGAGAAATTGCAGCAACAGACTTGACTGAGAAAAACGGCACATCACACGGCATTTATTGCTCTCTCTTGTGCAATGACCTTCCATGCTGATTAACTGAAAAATTTTTATCATTCTCGCTACTTGCCCCAGAGTGCAACTTGATGCCATTTAATAAAAAAAGAATAAACCTGGCCTGGCTTTTTCTCGTTAACACTGTTACATGGGAGAATGCTCATAGTGAAACTGATCAAGATGAAGAGCCTAAAGGTTCCAAAATATTTTCATTATAAAAGGGGGGGGGAAGGGGCTTGTGTTTTACATACTTCCTAAATTGAAGGTTGCAGAAGATAGGCTTTACTCAGGTTGGAAGGAGATTTAATAAAGGCAAAAGAAGAAGACAAATGGAGACTTGGAGTTCTTTCATGTTCTGATAGGTCTTATCTCTATCTGTCTGTTTGTCTGTCTGTCTGTCTGTCTGTCCGTCCGTCCGTCCGTCCGTCCGTCCATCCATCCATCCATCCATCCATCCATCCATCCATCCATCTATCTATCTATCTATCTATCTATCTATCTATCTATCTATCTATTTCTGTCTACTCTATCTATCTATCTATCTATCTATCTATCTATCTATCTATCTGTGTCATATCTCTCTCTTTCTCTCTCTCTCTCCATGCATCCATGCATCTATCTATCTATCTATCTATCTATCTATCTATCTATCTATCTATCTATCTATCTATCTATCTATTTATCTATCTATCTATTTCTGTCTATCATCTATCTCTACCTACCTACCTACCTACTTACCTACCTACCTACCTACCCACTTACCCACCCATCCAACCATCCATCCATCCATCTGTCTATCTATCTATCTATCTATTTATCTATCTATTTACCACTTCTACAAAATCTTGCCAAGGAAATTGCAGAGACTAACCCAAAAGCCAGCAGAAGTCAATAGTGAACTGAAGGCACACACACACACACACACACACACACACACACACACACGTTTATACATGTTATATATAGCATGTTTAAATGTGTGCTATGTATGTATACACTTTTGAAAGCAAGCAACAAAATTTCATTTTTAATGTATGCCAATGGGCTCACAGTAAAAACAAAAATGTCAAAAAGGTTATCTTATCTATCTATCTATCTATCTATCTATCTATCTATCTATCTATTTTCTTTGTCTATCTATCATCTATCTCTACCTACCTATCTCTATATTTCTGTCTGAAGTTCAGTTTGACTCTCAGTGACTTCAGGGACATATTCATGTTATTTTACTGGCAGCCACACAGAAGTCGACACTGTCTCCTTCCAGATTCAGCTATAATTGTGATACTTCCTGGTCATTTTCCATCCAAATACTAAAAGCCCTGGTGCATTTTAGCTTTTGGAGTTTAGCCAAGGGGAATCAGATCCTACCAGAATCCAAAATTTGCTGCTTCTGTTTCTTCTTCAACCTCTATTCTTCTAATAAGCATCCTTAGCTGTGATTGGGAAGAAGATTATATCACTGACTCTTCCACAGATTAGCTGTTGAAATTAAATATTGTTCTTGGCAATTGGATAAGATTTTTTAAGATGATTTCCAGCCGTATCCGTAGCACCATTTAACCTTCTATGTTTCAGTTCTGCACTCTTTTATCAGTATTGGGGCAGTATTTAAAGAAAAATTGTGTAGAACAGGGTATAAGAAAGCTACAATATCTTCTGCCAGAGATGCAAAGAAACAGAGAACATTTTCAACATGGCTGATTTGACTGCCATTGAAAAATCACCATTCTTGTTCTTCAGTACGGGATGTAGCATCTCAGAATAAACCAGTTTCACTCTCCCCACCGATGGGTGATATGTGAACCCTCTCTGAGGAATTGAGATATGTGATGTAATACTGTCCACTTGAAAAGATTATACATGTTCTGTATGAACTGGAAAAGGCAAATTCGTTTTGAAATTAATTTTATGTCAAACAACGTGCGAAGACTCTCCTCTTTGGGGTCAATTTCTGAAATGTGCTGGCACTTATTTTGCTTTGTGCATGACCTGAAATGATGATAGAAAACATTTTTTGGGATTTGAAGGGGGAGAGCAAGAAGATAGCCTTGAAGGAAGTGAAAAGGAAGGAGAAATTTAATGGAAAAGGGGCTTAAGTTCTCTAAAAGTGCCAAGTTGATAGAACTGAGGAAGGGAGGAAGGAAGGAAGGAAGGAAGGAAGGAAGGAAGGAAGGAAGGAAGGAAGGAAGGAAGGAAAGGGGGAAAGGGAATGGGAAATGGAAATGGAAGGGAAGGGAAGGAATGAAGGACAGATTTCCTTGTTCCCAGGATTAATATAGATGTTTAAATTAGAATCCTCTGTCCAACACATTGTAATATGCAGGCTTAACTATAATCCTCAGTTTTGATATCAGATAACCATGAATTTAATGGCATTCAAGATAAAATATATTGAAACTCTTAATACTCCCTGTGTATTGGTAATTCATCATTACCATCTCTTTAAATTAATTAAAAGAAATTTCCATTCCTTCTTAGCGAGCCTGAAAGAAAACTTGGAAAACGTTAAAATAAATAAATAAACAAAGGTCATCCATTAGGGGAAATAAATAAATAAATAGATAGATAGATAAATAAATAAATCTCCCAACAGGGACACAAACAACATTCACACAACGTATACTCACTCGCTCCGTATATAAAGGGGAGAGTGTGGGATCCTTTATAATGAACACGGATGATCTCATTCTGAGGTCCAACCTAGAACTAAGAACTGGAACTAGAACTAATATCATCAATAAATAACAGTGAAAAGCACCCCAGGGCAAGGCAAAAAGTAATGGATGGAAATCAATCAAGGAGAAGACCAACCTAGAACTGTCGAGAAATTTCCTAACAGCGAGAACAACCACCCGGTGAAATGGCTGCCTTTAGAGGTTGTGGGTGCCCCAACACTGGAGGTTTTTAAGAAGAGATTAGACAGCCTCTGCTCTCAAATGGCAGAGGGTTTCCTGCTAAAGTTTCCAACTCTGTTATCCTGTTATTTTGTTATTCTCTTAACTAGCTGCTGTATTCTCAAATAAAGCTGAATGGGGGTTCCCTCCTAAAGCATTCTTTAGTCCTTGCGTCCTGCTGATCTGCAAATGTACATATACACACACACACACAGAGGGAAAGAGACATGCACATTTGCCATGAAGACATAACTGCCAATTTAGCCTAATGGAGACAAATGGAATAATCAGCTGGGTGGCAGCTCAGGGTTAAGAAATCCATCAGAATGCCCAATGCTGGGCATTCTGATGCCAGAGGGGTCTGTAAGCTAATCCTTCCTTCATTTGCCACCCTTGGCTTTACCATGTTCAACAGACTAGCAGAATATTACAGGGTACTACTGACATGACAGTGCTTTGGATGCAAACCAGAATGATGTTTGGCTTTGCACCCGGATAGAAAATGGCACAACGCCATATGGATATTTCACTAGAAATCATGGTTCAGCGAGTTCCCTAAATACATGTCTCTTTTGAAATGGCTATTTCCTGACCTTTCTCAATGGCCTTTAGGTTTTTTTTGTTTGGTTTTTGCTGGGTTGTTTTTTTTTTTCTTCTTCCCCAAGTTGGAAAGCTCCATTAATAAAACTACATCTGGCTTTTGATTCTCAGAATTTCTGAGAGGAAATTCAAATGGAATACAGAGACAACTTGGTTTTTTAAAATGATCCCACGCCGGTGTTTTTAGTCATACATTTATGACTCATCACCTTAAAATACATCATTACAAAAGAAAAGATAATATGAAAAATAACAACAACAACCTTACTGGAAAAATCACATAACATGAAGAACCACAGTTTTAAGGTCACTGAGTTTAACTTTCTTTGTGCTGTGATCTTATTAATTATTTCAATCAATCATACATTAAATAGATCTCTGACAAGTCTAGTGCTCTATATAGAATAGAGATGGCAACAGTAAATTTCACTACAGACCAAGTCAGAATTTCTTTTTTTCCCTTTTTAGTTTCTGGAGTCAAGGGCTTTCAAGATTTCAAGTGGTTTCAAGATCTGATGATCAATATCAGGACCAAACGTACAATTTCTTTCATTCAAAAGTCAGCCAATGTTTACTCTCAAGTATTTTTTCCCCTTTCAATCTAATGTAGAAAAGGAGAGAGGGGAGGGTGATGGACATTGCTATTGTTAGGATTGGAGATCAAAACCCTCAGTGGATCTTGTTTGGAGATGGGGCTTAGAAGCACTACATCTTTGTCCGTTTATGCTGCTAAATTCAAAGATGTCAGAAGAAGAGATATCAGGAAGGAAGTCTGCCTTAATTGTTCTCTTTAGCTCTGCTTTGCTTTCCTTGATTGGAAGACAAATACTGTTAACCTCTGCCCTCCAGTCTTCTTCTTACAGTAGGATGAGTAATTTATTTTCACCAGCTCAAGATTGACTCATCTTTCCAAGGTCAGTAAAATGAGGACCCTGATTGTTGGGGAAAATATACTGACTCTAAAAACTGCTTAGAGATGGCTGTAAAGCATTCTGAAGTGGTATATAAGTCTAAGTGCTATTGCTATTTCTTCTTTTTGCTTCTGTGAGTTCATAGACTACAACCATATACAGATGGGTTTTCTATCTGTCACTTTTTTAAAAACAAATCTTACCGGTAGGGTTCTGAGTTTTTACTGAGGTTGGTTGTATTCCTGCAGATATTTCTAGGTAAATATTTTGTTGATGGCTGGATTGTCTGAATGCTAAACTGACACCCAGAGATAAACCCCATCAAGGCACCATTTTTTTTTAAAAAAAAAGAGGACACAGAAAAAATCAAGGAAGATCCCAGAGCAACCAATATCTATATAAATAGTGAACAGTACCAGATAAACAATCTTCCATGATAAACAATCATGGAAGAGAAAAGTACCTTATACCAAGGCAAGATGCTATTTCATAACAAGAGGAAACTTGTCTTTTTGAGTTTAGCCAAGGTATGTATGACTTCCTGCAACTACAGCAAGGTAATAAAGATGGAGGTAGTTTATACACAGCACTTGGCTACAAATTTAATGAAGATAAAGACTTTTAATAAAGAGAAAGACAAAGGGTGACATGATAGCAGTCTTCCAATATCTCATTGGTTGCCACAAAGAAGAGGGAGTCAAGCTATTCTCCAGAGCACCTGAAGGCAGGACAAGAAGCAATAGATGGAAACTAATCAAAGAGAGAAGCAACCTAGAACTAAGGAGAAATTTCCTGACAGTTGGGACAAATAATCAGTGGAACAACCTGCCTCCAGAAGTTGTGAATGCTCCAACGCTGGAGGTTTTTAAGAAGAGACTGGACAGCATTTGTCTGAAATGGTATAGGGTTTCCTGCCTGAGCAGGGAGTTGGACTAGATGACTAGTTTCCTTCCATCTATTATTATTATTATTAAGATGACTTTCCAATATCATCAGTATTCTTCTTCTTCTTCTTCTTCTTCTTCTTCTTCTTCTTCTTCTTCTTCTTCTTCTTCTTCTTCTTCTTCTTCTTCTTCTTCTTCTTCTTCTTCTTCTTCTTCTTCTTCTTCTTCTTCTTCTTCTTCTTCTTCTTCTTCTTCTTCTTCTTCTTCTTCTTCTTCTTCTTCTTCTTCTTCTTCTTCTTCTTCTTTCTCCTCTCCTCTCTCTCCTCCTCCTCCTCCTCCTCCTCCTCCTCCTCCTCCTCCTCCTCCTCCTCCTCCTCCTCCTCCTCCGTCTTCTTCCTCCTCTTCTTCTTCTTCTTCTTCTTCTTCTTCTTCTTCTTCTTCTTCTTCTTCTTCTTCTTCTTCTTCTTCTTCTTCTTCTTCTTCTTCTTCTTCTTGTCATTTAAAAGATACACGCCAGAAAATGCTAAACTTCCAAACTGTAGACCTATCTGCTTATACCTAAATAAAGCCTCTCACCCTCCCTCCCTCTTGTAAAGACATTGGAAAATTTAGGGCTAAACTTACATGACCTTCACCTACATGTTGCTTGTTGATAAGAAAAAAAATAAAACACAGGGAATCTAGAACACTGATCCTAGACTCACCATGAAAATGTTACAACACTTGATGTCTGTTGATGGCAAAGCAGTGGAACAGAAAGGCAAGCGGTCACATTCATTCTAAAGCACAGATGCACTTCCAGTTTTGTGGTCAACAATCTTTAGCAAACAACCATGCATTGTCCAATGTTTTGCTGTTATCCATGTAAAACCTAAGCCTAACAAGATCTGGCCCAGCGTATGTTGCTATGTATGTACAAATGTACACATCATCCTAAGAGCCAAGGTGGCGCAGCAGTTAGAGTGCAGTACTGCAGGCCACTTTAGCTGACTGTGTTCAGCAGGTCAGCAGTTCAAATCTCACCGGCTCAGCCTTCCATCCTTCCGGGGTAGGTAAAATGAGGACCCAGATTGTTGGGGGCAATGTAAATATATATATATATATATATACATTGCTTACTGGTGTACACCGCTTAGAGAGTGCTTGCACTTAAAGTGGTATAAATCCTTATGACTCGTAATGCTTCTGCTTCAGGAAAACAGAATCTGCTTGTTCTCAAAAAAATCCAGAGGGAAGAAATATCCTATAAAGATGAATTTTGGATCTCCAAAAGCAGTAAGTGATGGTTCCCTGAGTGTTTTATAGGCTTACAAACATATACATGTCCCATGTCCTTAGTGTCCTGATGTCTACTTATATCTGAAGAATAGTTGGAATTGGAAAGATCAATCTGCAGAGGGTTTTTAAAATATCAGAAATGTAGGAAAATGATAGATGTGACTGTTCTGGAGTGTCCTTAGTATTTGGCCAAAGAGCAAGTAGGTGAAAAAGCCATCCTAGGAATTAGGATAACTAATAAATAATGTTATTATTTATCTTAATAACTAATAACTAATGTTATTTGTGTGTCTAGGATAAGCCAGTGGATAACCTCAAAGTAACTGACAGTTTTGGAGTTTTCTCTGTGGGAGGATGGTTAGCAGTCCAACTATTATTATTTATTTCTTTGTTTGTAAGTTTGTTTATGAAAAATTTACATGACTGCTCAACTCACTCTCAGTGATTCTGGGTGACTTACAAAGATTTAGAAAGTACGTAACTTTTGCAGCTGAATACATGCACCCTGGTGTCCGTATAGTTTCTATGGTTTCTATGTCATGAAAACAACAGTAGAAATCCTTAAATAAAATGTCAGGGCTTGTTTCTTCTGTTTTTTATTCTCTTTCTGCTTTAATCATAACTATTTAGAGATTTTTCTATCCAAATTCCCGCCCACTGTCACTCCTCCCCCACCCGTAACAACCACACAATGATTGAATGGAATACGTTTTAGGTAAAACAAATATGAACATTTTAAAAATAGCTTTATATGAAGGGATTTTCTGATTGGCTGATCTGATCCTAAAAACATAAATTAATTTTAGTAACTATCTTTTCAAAAACAATCCAGACTGCCATTTTCTTTAAGAGCCACGGCAGTGCAGTGGTTAGAATGCAGTACTGCAGGCTAACTCTGCTCACTGCCAGGAGTTCGATCCTGACCGCCTCAAGGTTGACTCAGCCTTCCATTCTTCCGAGGTTAGCAAAATGAGGAACCCAGTTGTTGAGGGCATTATGTTGACTCTGAAAACAGCTTAAAGAGGGCTGTAAACCACTATGAAGCAGAATATAGGTCTAAGTCAGTGATAGCGAACCTTTTAGAGACCGAGTGCTCAAAACTGACCCCGCCCTGGTCTACCCCCTACCCCACCCCCACTCCGTCCCCCAATCCTGCCCCGCCTGCCTGCAGGGCCACTCACCGTCTCCAGGGCCCACCACAGATCGCCCAGGCAGCCCAGCAGCGCTATGGTGGTCACACCGTCTGCCCGTGCCCTGCAGCATCAACTGTGCACGATGAGGTGTGAGGGCAGAGTCTTGTCCATGCTGCCTGGCTGCCATGTCCTTAGCTGCAGTGCTCTGCGTGGGCCACACTCAGGGGCGACTCTCCTTCAGGGGGGCTGCTGGAGAGGAGTGGGTCATGGGAGGAGGCAAGGCTGGGGCAACGACATGTGTGCCCACAGAGAGGGCTCTGAGTGCCACCTCTGGCACCCGTGCCATAGGTTCACCACCACTGGTCTAAGTGCTATGGCTATTGCTCTTATACAGTACAGATCCAAGTTCTTTGCTTTAAACATTTTATCAGTTTGCAGTATTGACGTAAAGTGTACATTAGCAATCAGTATCACAGAATTATAGAATGCGAAAGAGTCCCATTGTTGGTGGCATTAAGTAAGTTTAGTTGGGATGTAATGGCTGTAGAAAGAATCTGAATTTTGAAGAAAATATGTAACCTAAACCTAGTGGTTTCTTAAAGAGTCTTTGGTGTTTTTTTTTTTTTTTTGTGTGTGTGTGTGTATGTATGCATGCATGCATGTGCATGTGAGTATTTGGGTTCATTAACTTACTCTCCATTGCAAAGAGTATTTGATAAGCAGTACAGAAAGATCATCTATTGACTTTACCCCATGCTGTAGCTTACATTTATGAATGGGCCATTACTAGTGGACAGGTCCTATCTTTATAGTTGAGCTAAGAGTTTTGATATGAGGAGATGCGTAGACTGGTCTCCTGGTTTGGAGAAAAGAGACACCTCAAAGGAAGAATCTCATGTGTACAGACTTCCCCCCCCCTTCCTGGGATCCAGAGTTTTGGCACCATCTGGGAAGGAAAGTTAAAACAGCCCCCACTTCTCATTAATGGGAGAATTTGTATGATAACAAGGGAATTGTAAACAGGCATGTTATCTAGATGCCTGTCAAATAGATATACATTAATTTTCCTTATTCTTGATTGCACCTTAGAAAGGCACCCTGTTCTTTGCATCCTTCTGTCCCAAAGCCTAAACTAGCATTTTTCAGTAGTGGATAATATCGACCCTCAAGGGTCATTGGGATTAACCATTATTGATCTAGGCCCAGGAAAGAGAAACATCCAACCCAAAAGGAAGCATCTCAACTTTTAGATCAGTGTTTCTCAACTTTGACAATTTTAAGGCATGTGGACTTCAACTCCCAGAATTCCACAGCCAGCAGTGCTGGGAGTTGAAGTCCACATGCCTTAAAATTGTCAAGGTTGAGAAACACTGCAAGATGGAAAAGGAAAACGTGAAGCTGCAAGAGTGTTGAGAGGCACAGCTGAAAGCAGGGAAGAAAAGAGCCCAGCCAGAGCCCGTCAACCCAATCAAGTCCACTGCATGCAGGTGCAAAGGTCTGCAAACCAGCTCCATAAAGAGAGGCCTGCGAGTATTGTGGAAGAGAGAAAAGTCCATTCACAAGTTAAAGGAGTGAAAAGGATTTTCACATGCAAATGGAGTGACTTTGGCTGCAAGAGTTGAAGATCTGGGGAAAGGGGAAAGATTTAAGGAGCTAAGAAATAGTCAAGATAAGAAAACACAGAGACTAGACTAGACTAGACTAGACTAGACTAGACTAGAATAGAATAGAATAGAATAGAATAGAATAGAATAGAATAGAATGTAGGATATAATAGAATAGAATAGAATAGAATAGAATAGAATAGAATAGAATGTAGGATATTATAAAATATAATAGACTGCAGAATAGAATAGAATAGAATAGAATAGAATAGAATAGAATAGAATAGAATAGAAAAACAGAGTTGGAAGGGACCATGGAGGTCTTCTAGTCCAGCCCCCCACTCAGCCAGGAGAAGCTATACCATCTCAGACAAATGACTGTCCAGTTTCTTCTTAAAAAAAAAAAAAAAGTTACGGAGCACCCATAATTTCTGAGAGTAAGCTGTTCCACTGGTTAATTGTCCTCACTGTTAGGAAGTTTCTCCTTAATTCCAGGTTGCTTCTCTCTTTGATCAGTTTCCAACCATTGCTTCTTGTCCTGCCCTCTGGTGCTTTGGAGAATAGTTTGACCCCCCTCTTCTTTGTGACAGCCCCTCAAATAGTGCTACCAAGAGAGGAATACAGAAATAGAACCTAGAGATAGAGATTAAATAAGAAAATGAAATAGTTGTAAACTTATAGAAATAAAAAAGATAGTAGAATAAGACAAGTGTTTAATTGTTGTGCAGTAAAACAGTCTTCTGAGGACGGGGGGGAGGACTAAATCCATTGTTTGTGTCTGTGTACTGTATCATATTGAGAAAAACCCCATCAAAAGGAAATCCTAATTGAATTTAGCCAGAATGAAGAAGTCCTTCAAAAATCCATTTAGCCCAAGCCATTATGACAAGTACACTGGAGATTGTACTCTATTCATAGGTTTAGCTGCCAATATTCAAGAGCACAAGACCAAAATGGAAAGGAAAGAAGACATAGCTGAGTTACACTTTTATGGGGAACAATTGAACTCACAAAAATTGCAAAAATTTCTAATTCTTTGCAGTTCACCATCACTTTCATTCTTACAGTAGCAAGCAAATAAAAAAAGGAATGAGGAAGGGGAGAGAGAGAACCTAGGAATAAATAGGCCAAACAGGAATGAGGAGGCTTCATTCCTGATATTAGGGCAACAAGATTTTGGCTGCTAAGATCTAGAGCAGGCATGTCATACTTGTGATGGCATGTGATGTTGCACAATGTATCGAGACATTTTCCCCATTGCCAGCAATGGGGTGGGCATGGTTTCGGCATGACACATCTGGCCCAAAGGCCGGCAGTTTGACATGCCTGATCTAGAGGATCGTTACATGGGGAAAGAGAGAAAAAATCTAATCCCATCTAGAAATCACCTGGATTTCTGCAGCTAAGAAATAGTAATTATATCCAGGAGACAAGCAATGGATACAAAGTCAATGTGGTTTCTGCTTCTCAAATTAGACTTCAACACTGGGTGCTATCTAACAAAATGAAATTCAATTGTGAAAAAACTAAGATTCTACATTTAGGCAAGAAAATGCACAGGTACAGTATAGGGGGTACCTTGCTCAATAATAGTAACTGTGAGAGGGATCTCACAGTCCTAGTGGACAATCACTTAAATATGAGCCAGCCATGTGGTGCAGCTACCAAAAAAGCCAACAAAGTTCTAGGCTGCATTAAGAGAGGGATAGAATCAAGATCACGTGAAGTGTTACTACCACTTTATAATGCCTTGGTAAGACCACACTTGGAATACTGCATCCAGTTATGGTCACCATGATGTAAAAAAGATGTTGAGACTCTAGAAAGAGTACAGAGAAGAGCAAAAAAGATAATTAAAGCACTGGAGGCTAAAACATATAAAGAACGGTTGCTGTTTTGGGTATGTCTAGTTTAAAGAAAAGAAGGACTAGGGGTGACATGATAGCAGTGTTCCAACATCTCAGGAATTGCCACAAAGAAGAGGGAATCAAGCTATAACCCAAAGCACCAGAAGGCAGGACAAGAAGCAATGGATGGAAATTAATCAAATTATTATTATTGTTGTTGTTGTTGTTGTTATTATTATTATTATTGATAATTGCACAGTCAGCCAGATGTTCAGACTGGATTTGGCATTTTGTCTACCGATCGAGTCCTTACCCAGGACTTGGGATAGGCAGATGTGGATGTTTGATGGTATTACAGATATCGTCACAGGATGGAAGCAGTTCCTAGTAAGGCTGCCTTTTGTAATTGACTAATAGCGAATTTGTCAATGCCAATGGTGTTCAAGTGGTGCTCCAGTTGTTTTGGGATTGCACCCAAGGAGCCTATTACTATTGGTACTACCCTTGCTTGCTTTTGCCACAGTCTTTCTATTTCTATTTGTAGGTCTTTGTATTTTGTTATCTTCTCCAGTTCTTTCTCTTCTATTCTGCTATCTCCAGGCACTGCCACGTCCACTATCCAGACTTTTTTGTCTTTCTTATCGACAATTGTTAAGTCTGGGGTGTTATGTTGCAGGTGCTTGTCTGTTTGAATTCTGAAGTCCCAAAGCAGTTTAATTTTATCATTTTCTATGACTTTCTCTGTTTTATGATCCCACCAGTTTTTGCTTACAGGCAAATGATATTTTTTGCAGATCTTCCAATGCACCATTGTTGCTACTTTGTCATGCCGCTGCTTGTAATCAGTCTGTGCAATCTTCTTGCAACAGCTTACCAAGTGGTCCACTGTTTCTTCAGCTTCTTTGCATAGGCGGCACTTACTGTCTGTTGCTGTCTTCTCAATTTTGACTTTGTATGCATTTGTCCTTAAGGCTTGGTCTTGTGCAGCCAGAATTAGTCCCTCGGTCTCTTTCTTCAATTTTCCTGCTCTTAGCCATTGCCAGGTCTTGTTATTATCTGCTTTCCCAGCTATTTTCCCAGATTTTTTTCAACTAGATGCTGTTGTACTGCATCAGCTACCACACCAGTTAGTAATTTGAAAGTTCTTGGTAAGGAGGCAATTGACCTGTAGTTGCCTGGTGTTGCCCCTTTTGCTGGATTTTTCATTATTAGGTAGGTTTTCCCAGTTGTTAGCCACTTTTCAATTTCTCCTCCTTGTAGTATATTGTTGAACTGCTTGGCAATGAGTGGGTGTATAACAGTTAGATGTTTCAACCAAAACCCATGCAGTTCATCTTCACCTGGTGCTGACCAATTTTTGATTTTCTTTGCTCTTTTTTCTACCATTTTTGTTGTTATTCCTAGTTCTTTCATTTCAACTTCTGTTTTATTTGCATCCACCTCTTTTAACCAAGCCGCCTCCTTGTTGTATTTCTTTGGGTTATCCCATATCTGCTTCCAGAACTGCACTGTTTCTTCCTTGTCAGGTACTGACTGATTCCTTGCATTTTCTCCATTGATGGATTGGTAGAAATGTTTCTGATTGGATTGAAATTGGAGGTTCTGCCTATAGTTTGCAATTCGAGCTTCATATCTACTGATTTTCCTGGCTATAGCTGTTATTTGTTGCTTTATTATTTCCAGTGCTTCCTTGATCTTCCTTGTTTCTAAGTGGTATTTCTTGATTAGGTATTCTTTGTCTTCTTGTTCTTCAGCTTCTTTTCTTTCATCTGTTCTAGCTTGCTTGCATGTGATCTTAACTTGCTTATCTTATTTTCTAGTCTAACCTTCCATTTTTCTGGTGCACTGTTTGTTTGTTTTTCTTTTTTGTTGATTTTACATCCCAGGTATTCTGTTATAACTGCAGCTGTGCTATACATTAGTTGGTTTGTTTCTTGCAGTGAATTGGTGCTTATACTTGATATTGCAGTATTTGCATCTTTTAATGCTTGTGCTAGCTGTTTCTTTGGAACAAGCTTCAATGCAGGTAGCCTTATTCTGATGTTTTTGTGCTGTTCTAGATGCTCAGTTATTCTTTGTTTCAATTCTTTTATTTCTTTAGTTAGAGGGTTTTGTTCTTCCTGAGGAAGAGGTGCCTGGTTTCCAAATGAGAACAGTTGTATATTTCTGCTGGGTTCCTTCACTGCCAACTCCCCCTGGTTTGCCTCTTCATTCTGAATTACTTCTGGTAAGGCTTTGGTTTCTTTGCCCTGGGTAAACCTTTGCAGTTTGTCCAATTCTGTTTCTGTGAATACTTTATTTCATATTATAAATCGGCGTTGATCTGCTAGTCTCTGTTCTGTTACTTCTGATTCTGGATATTGTTTTTTCCAGAACTGGTGCATTCATTTTAGATATCCTCTTCTTGTTGGACTTGATCTGTAGTAACAGATCATTATTTCTTTGTTTTCAATCACTGTGTATCTGCGACGGGTAAACACCTTTTCTTCCAGTAGTTCTGCACCTGCTGGCCCTGGTTGCTCAGCCAACAGTCCTGAGTCCTGTAACTCATTTTTCACCAGATATCTAGGAACTCCAACATCTAGCGCAGACCTTGTTGACCCAGGCGACATCCGAGCCAGTATGGCATTCTGAAATTTATGTCTCACCATATTTTTTATGGGAGAGACACTCTTTGTCTGACTTCTCTAATGAGACCTGTCCAGTATGGTTGAACCTCTGGCATAGCTCTCATCTTCCTCAGAGTACACAAGCCCCACAACCACGTCAAGGTAGTGCTTCACTGGGGGATTATTATTATTATTATTATTATTATTATTATTATTATTGAGAGAAGAATTGAAATGGGACCAAAAGATCATATTGTCGCTAGGCCAAAACTAGAAGTTTGGAAAGGATGAGCAGAAACCTGGAGAAACAATAGCAACTTATTTATTCTTCTGAGGAAGGAGGAGATACATGTACTTAAGGATAAGACAGAGGTAAGAAGTGGGTGAGTGCAAGTGAACTCTGATCAGCTAACTTTTCCATGTATTCAACTATCAACTAGAAAGGACCGATAGTCCTTTACAGATTCACACACAGAGAATCCCATGCTTGTTCCATCCTGGTATCTGAGAAATCCACCAACTTCAACTTAGATGCATTCCAGGCAAAATTCAGAAGATTTGGAAGATAGAAAAAGATGGTCATGAAGACGAGGGAGATCTGCTGTTGCTCTTTCTCCATGTAGAATTGCAAAGATGAATGGATGGGGCTTCAGAAACCTTTCTAGATGAGCTGAAAGAAGAAAGTTACCTGTAGAAATATGAACACAGCGACTAAAGGATTCCACAGGTCAAGATACGTGGAGAACACTTAGTGTGTGCTGTATGCTATATTACCAAGCCATCCTATTTATGGCAACAATACTAATGACATTTTGGCAAATGGTTTTCAGGCTTTGTTTATTTGGTCTATTTATTCCACTAGACATTTATGTTCCTAATGGGTTCAAATGTATTCATTATTGTGTTTATGTGTTTGTATATCTGACTGCTATTGTGATCTATTTTGGCATAATTAAGGAACATGGCACAATATTAAAATGTGTTTACATAACTTTCAGCAACCCGTAAGATATATTACAATTATATTAATATGAAATTGTACATATTTTTTGCAAGCAGGCAGGCCATTATAAGCATAAAATATCCTTTTCTAACAATATACAATGTTTAGAAAGTTTTCAAAATCCGCAAAAAAAATTGAGATGGAAGATACAAACTGACCTACTTTAGGCCACCCATGTTTAAAAGGAAGCTTAAGAATGTGAGAAGGTGACAATTCTATTTCTACAGAAAGCAAAATCTCCACAGAGATTAGCAGAACAAATTAGAAATGGAATGAAAGAACTAAATCTAACTTTAAACAATTATAACCCATTGTTTTAGATTATAGAACAAATAGGTCTTTTTTCTACATATTTATATAATGTTTTCATTAGTATAATAATAGTGTTTATAGGTTTATAAGTTTATAAGTCTAAAAGTTAGGATCAGATAACAACTGAGTGTAACTGTATTATGACTTACATTATTACTTCTGCATTGCATGCATCCCCCGCAGTGTTAGCAACATATTGTGATATATTTGTATCAATATACGTGTTGTAGATTCAGCAGGAACTTGGACTCAATAGGATAAATCCAACTCCAGGCTTCTATAATACTCTACTATGATTATTAACATTCAATAAAAATAATACATTAGAAATGTTCAAGGTTAGCGCAAGGGGAAAGCATTTTAAGTCCTTCACTAAAATGGAATGTAAAGGTTGGAAGGCTAATGTCTGAGCTTAAACGATACTTTAAAAGTGGTATGTATGTAGGAATGACAGAATATAATTGATAAATTGTTCAGTGTCTTTGGCAATTTTATTTTATTTTAGGGATTTTCACACTATAAAAGGTGTCTCTGTGTGTAGATGATGGATGGATGGATAGATGGATGGATGGATGGACGGATGGACGGATGGATGGATGGACGGACAGATGGATGGGCAGACAGACAGACAGACAGATAGAAAGATGGTTAGGGGTTAAGATGCTGGACTAGAAACCAGGAAATGGTGAGTTCTAATCTCACTTTAGGCATGAAAGCCATCTGGGTAATTTTAGGCCAATCAGCAGGAGACTGTGAGTTCTAATCCTGCTTTAGGCATGAAAACTGGCTGCAATAATTTGGGTCAGTCTCTCTCTCTCTCTACCCAACTCACTCTCTACCCAACTCACTTCCACTGTGTGGAAATTAGGAGCAGGAAGGATTATTAAGTATGCGGGCCACCTTGAGTAACTTATAAAGTAATATTTTTTTTTTAAAAAAATCCTCCTTTAAGAACTTTGAGCAGAATGCTATCTAACAAGCCCAGGACCCAGAAGATGAAGTGAAGTTTTTAAGAAGAGACTGGACAGCCATTTGTCCGAAATGGTGTAGGGTTTCCTGCCCGAGCAGGGGGTTGGACTGCCCCAAAACTAGGGCTTATTTTTTTGGGGGTAGGGCTTATATTAGGCCCACCCCAAAAATTAACCTAGAGCTTATTTTCAGGGTAGGGCTTACTTTTGGGGAAACACAGTATTACTAAAGTAGCTTGAGAAATGGTATGGAGAGCAGAGGTGGGAGACTGCAACCCCAAATGCAGAAATCTCCCTAGTTTTACAAAGAATTTATCGGTGTCTCTAAACATGTAACCCTGTAAAACCCAACATGCTTGTTTATTATTTTTTTCCCTTGGTTTTTCCAACAAGCAAAACCTGTTCTATTCTCCTTGATGTTTTCCTTTAAAGAATATTATGCCTGGATTTCCTTTGAACTGCATCTGAGACAACAAAAAAGGGAAACAGCAGGTACACTTTACAGAATGGGAGAAAGTGGATCGTTCATAATTAACTACTTTTATTATTTATGTCTCACATGATGTATGAGGGACATATGCAGTTCTTTGTCAGTGCCTCCAGGCTGAAGAGAACAAACACAATTCACAAAGAGTGTTTTCCTCCACTAGCTTATGCAAATGTGGGCCGCTGAGCTGATTTTTTTTTTTTTTTTAAAAAAATCACTTTCTTTCCATTGATTTCCACAGAAAAAAACTCCAGAGGACGTGGGATCCTTTGATCGCCTGTTGCCGTGCAGCTTTGGTTTTTGTCCCCTCGCCGCAAACATATTGTGTTGTGATATGTCACCATTGGTTGTGTCAATCACAAGGCTCTACTGTGCCATGAGAGGGGAATGGGAAAAACAACTGTCAATGTAACAGTGTAAAAGTGGGAGATGCTTTTCTTCTCCCAGAACAATGGCAAGTTACAGCTGTCTGGTCCAGATGGGCTGATATCTCTTGCATTGAAGTGCCACACTGAGAATTCAAATGCCATGATTAGCACCCATTAGTGAGACAGATGTGGCAACTGTACAACTCCATCTGCCTGGCTGAATATGGGTCAAGGTCTGGAGAAGCATTTTACATCAAGAGCCCAGAGAAGAAGTTAAACCATCTAATTCCATATAGACAGGGCCCTCCATAGCCTTAGGCAAATGACAAGCCAGCACAGAAGAAACGGGGATAAATTCTTGACCATGATTCTTGTACCACCTAAATGAAAATTCAGGATCTAAAAGGAAATAGTGAATGGGGTGGGGTTGGGAGAGATGGGGTGGAACAAGGCCCCTTTCTTCCTTCCTGGGTCTCTGAAAATGCTTTGGATAAAGCTCTGCCAACAGGAAGTGGCAACATCTAGATAACTTGGTTCATTCACAAAAGGTTTCAGGATCACCTGAGCAGGAAGACACTAGTAAATCGTCCAGCTGTAGGCTCTACTAGAGGTGTCATAAAAGAAGACAGAGTTAAGGTATTGCTCTGCTATTTTTCAGGAAAACAATATCAATGTGTTCATGAAGTCATTAGGAATTAAACTCAGTTGGACGTAGACTGAATATTTATATTGAAAATCTCAGAATGTCAAAGGCGCTCATAAAGTAGAGAAACAAATGAAACCTTGTAAAATTAGTTTACTGCAATTAGATGTAGGTAGACGCAGTCTGGTATAGTGGCAAAAGTACCAGGCTGGAAACTAAGAGATTGTGAATTTTTGTCTTGCCTTGGGCACAAAGCCAGCTGAATGACCTTGGGCCAGTCCGTCTCTCTCGGTCCTAGGAAGGAATCAATGGCAAACCACTTCTGAAAAACCTTGTGAAGAAAACATGGAGGGGCTTGTCCAGAGAGAGTCAGACATGATTGAGTGAGAAAAAAAAGTAGATGCATATCAAATATAAAATTTCTACAGTACTGCTATTCAAATCAAGTTATTTGGCAAACACATGTTGTTGATGATGATAATAACAAATAACAATAATAGTAAACTCACAGTCTTCTGTTGTTTTTTCCAGATCAGCTTTCTTATTTTATGTAATGATACGACCAGCTCTGAGATACTCACTGAAGTACAGTAAGTTTTTCCTTGTAAGATAAGATAAGATAAGATAAGATAAGATAAGATAAGATAAGATAAGATAAGATAAGATAAGATAACCTTTATTGACATTTTTTTTACTGTGGGCACAACGGCACCCATCAAAAATGAAATTTAGTTGCCCGCTTTCAAAGTGAAACACATACATGATGCACACCTAAACATACTATGGACAATGTATGTATAGACCCACACCCCTACATATACATAACAAATAAATATTAAACACTGTCCATCTTGAATATATAACGGAAGGAGGAAGCTTGAGAGTTCGCAAGGTTAATGCTGTATGGAATGAAACTATGGCTGAATCGGGATGTTCTGCTACAGATACCACGAAGCCCCCCCCCTCCCAGAAGGGAACAAGGAAAACAGGGTTGTGAAGAGGATGTGTAGTGTCCCAGATAACCTTATGGACCCTGCTCAAGCAACGTTTCTGTGCTATGTCCTGGATGGGAGGAAGGGAACTACCAATGATCTTTTCGGCCATTCTCACCATTCTCTGGACTACCTTCCTGTCTGAAGCAGTGATGCTTCCAAACCAGACTGTGATGCTGTATGAAGTAATAGCAATAAATAACCCTAACCCTAACCCAATGGACTTCTTGACGCTTCTTCATGGCCACATGACCTCACAAGTCTTTGGATTTGTGGAGAATATGGTTAGCAATGAGCACCCATTTCAAAACTTTCAATTAAACTTTCTTAGATGTAGACACAGAGTCTTCAAGACCAAACAACTTTATCTGGGCTTCCCCCCCCCTCCATAGCAAGTTGGTTAGTCTTGAAGATGCTACTTTACACTTTGTTGACTTTGTTGTCATAAACTAATGCTGCTTACCCCTTTGTTCACATTTACAGCCTGTCCTGTCTTTTATTGAATTATGCCAAATTCCCCGCAAATCTGTAATAGCAACTTAGAGAGAGAAAAAAATGGAGACTATTCATGAGGATTACTACCAAGAGATAGAGAACAATATTCATATAATAATATGTCTTTTGGGATCAGCTGGTGCTCTGTCTTGCCTGCGTAAATAAACCCACGCTTAAGCCTAGCAAAGGCGTTGTCTTCAGAATATCCACATAATGAGTGTTTATCAGGGAGAGTGCCCCATTGATCTCAGTGGGATGCACTTCTGAGTAATCAAAACTGAACTTTCACTATTACTAATCATCCAGTCCACCCCACTGATTTCCACTGACCCCAAATATGCGAGGAATGAAATAATAGTCATAAAAGGATTTGTTTCTCCATTGTAACTCATCTAGCATCGACTTGGTGTGAAGTACTGCACTGTGACAGCAAGATTCTGAATTGTCTCAGCAGTGCAATTCTTGTTGGGTGAGTGGGGTGGTGAATGGGATATAGGCAGTAGCCGTATATCACCAGAATTAGTTTCTTGGGATTAGCATAATGTTATTCCATGAATCCTCTTTCTCATTTTACTGTTTTTGTATAGCTGTTTACTTATAGAAAACCCTATCAATCATTTGGGTTCATTAAAGGACTGCCAGAACAGCAGACTTTCTTCTCCTTTTTTTTTTCAGTATTGTTTTTAAATAGTTCCTAGGAAAACTTGACCCAGTGCAATTATTATTCTTTTTTACTCTTCATGGAACAAGAAGGCAGATTTTTCACTGAGGAGGATCATAACAGCTTACAAGTATGAGAGAGAGAGAGAGAGAGAGAGAGAGAGAGACTTGACTAACGTACATTTAAAAGGAGCCATTTTGATATATAAACATTCTTCTGATATAAGCCAACATAGCAAAATGTGGCCAAAGATAGGCTACTGCTTTAACATGTGACTTCAGTATGCACATCTGGAAGAGAATGTTGGGGAAACATACTTCTTGATTTTCAATGTTAGGAGGGCAACTCCAATTTGCTTTAAATAAAGCAAGATCCACTGAAACACATCTTCCCACTGGAGTAATTTAATTTGATTTCTATGCTGGTTTCCCTAAAATTGTAGCCTGTTACTAAAGACATTCAGTGATCTCTCTTTGGTTTCTAAATTGGGATCTCTTTGAGCTTCAGGGTCCTTTCAAAAAAAAAAAAAAAATTCTTGAAAACCACTCATTGCCTTCTGTTGTGCTGTGTTGTAAACACTGTCATTGTACCTTACATTTGAGATCTTAGGTTACTATGGAGAGAGATGAATGGCTTTGTTCTTTTTAATTCTTCAAAATCTTAGGCCCTTTTAAGGACAATATGCAAGTATCTGCATCCACTTCCATCTCTCTTACTCACTTTCATCTCTTCTTAAGTCATCCTGTGAAAGATAAAATATAAAGAAATACTTATATATTCCTGTAGAATAAAAGAAAAAAAAGGAGGAGGAGGAGGAACATCATAAGTTGTAAGGAACCAAAGAAGACAATAATATGGACTACCACATAAACAATAGGAGCTGACCCTCTTTAGAATTTACCCCCATCTCTTCTTGATCAATCCAATTCAGCTTGCTGTGAAGATTTTCTTACAAGGGCACTTTCAGCAGTTTACATGTATATTTGTCTGGGGTAGGGTCTCATACAGTAGGTATGCATGAGTCAAAATCCATGTAACAATTGAGTAGTTGTGTGGTGAAACACTAATGTGGATTAGAGAGAGAAAGAGAAAGAGAAAGGAAGAGAAAGAGAACATTAGCAAGAAAGATCAAAAATGTCATCCATTTCCCTCCATTTCATTTTTTTAAACACAGATCACAGTTGGTTATTGTGTGCCATTAACCAGTCACACAGAAAATCTCAAAAAAAGAAGAAAGAAATGAAATGAAATGAAATGCCACCAAATGAATGAGAGATTAAAAGTTAAGACTGTTGCATTTTTGACTGGAGAAAGCTGTTCTATTGAAGTGTCAACTTCTCCAATTGAGAGTTCAGCTTTATTAACTTCCTTTATTAAATGGATGTGAAATAACAAAATGTATTTGAACTAAGACTGTTGTCAAAACAGCTTTTTGTGAGAAAAATCTTGGTTTTTCTCATAATACTGTTGTAGTGCACATTGCTAGAAAAACGGTGCCTGAAGTCAAAGACAGAGACTGACAACATGGATATTGTATTAAATAGGAAGGAAGAAAAAAATATTCAGATAATGAGGACTGAACAAAGTAATTTCTAACATTTGAAAAAGTTCCTCTAAGTTTTGCCCAAGAAAAAGAATTTCAATTTCTTTCTGTATCTTGCATGTTTTAACTCTATGCTAACCACACTCAGTTTGAATATAATTTTGTTAAGCCATCATTTAATTAAGCCACATAGCATCTCAGACAAGGTAAGATGGAAACGAATGTAATTTTTTAAAAATAGCCAAAGCTGCATGAGATAGCAAGTTAATAGAGAGAGAGAAAATGAAAGAGTCACCGTGATTCCTTAAGCCTTACAAAAAAACAAGTATTTAAAGAAATCCTAGTAAATAGAGCAGAAACCAAGATTTTAATACAAAGATAACCTTGCAGAAGACAATTACTATCAAAGAAAATTGTGACTGGTAAACCTTTGTTTTAAATGCAGAATTAATCCTGGCAATATAAATCTGTTCCATAATGCATATAATGCTGTCATTATAGAAGAATAGCACGAAATTGACTTGGAATATGATTGGCTGTCAGGAAGTTTTTCCTTAGTTCTAGGTTGCTTCCCTCCTTGATTAGTTTCCATCCTTGCTTCTTGTCCTGCCTTCAGGTGCTTTGGAGAATAGCTTGACTCTTTCTTCTTTGTGGCAGCTGCCAAAAAAACCAACACAGCGTTAGGCTGCATTAACAGAGAGATAGAATCAAGATCAGGTGAAGTATTTTTTTTTTGTAAAAGATTTTTATTTTCAATTTTACAATACATTACATTCTTAAAAAATACTTCAGATAAAAAAAATAAAACAAATTGATACACACAACTTTCGGTATTGCTCACCCATTTCCCCCCAAACCGCATCCACCCTCTAACCAACTTGCCTCTTTCCCTCTTCTTCCTCTTCCTCAATCTCCCCCTCTCCTCCTTCTCCTCCACCTTCCTACTTGCTTCTCCCCTTCTTCTTCTATCTTCTCGCTCTGGATGCGGTCCAGGGGAAATGCCCGAGCAATTCCTCTCTCCAAATTGAAACATCAATATTATATACAATAAAACTATTTCTACTTATCTGAACTACTTAAACTTCAACCCATTCAACCATCCCATGATCAAACTTCAGATGCTTGGCAATTAACTTCACGTGAAGTATTAATACCACTTTACAATGCCTTGGTAAGGCCACACTTGGAATACTGCATCCAGTTTTGGTCACCACAATGTAAAAAAGAGTCTAGAAAGAGTGCAGAGAAGAGCAACAAAGTTGATTAGGGGACTGGAGGCTAAAACATATAAGGAACAGTTGTTGGAATTGGGCATGTCTAGTTTAATGAAGAGAAGGACGAGGGGGGACATGATAGCAGTGTTCCAGTACCACCACCAGCAGCTTTCAAGCAACGTGGATGAAACTGGGTGAGACCTGATCCTCTCTTTAAGATTCTATTTCCTGAAAAAGCTCCCAAAGCATTTTCCCCCTATGAGGAGAGAGGAAATGGAATTTTTGTCCCACCCTCTAAGAAAAGCAGCTACTAACTACCCAGGGGAAACAGAGCAACCATAAGATTAATTTTAATCTAATTGGATATATATTCTTTTGAAACTTGGGGACTAAATGTATTCTTTTTTCTTATTGGAGACTGTTTTTCTTTCCTTAAAAAAATAAGACTTGAAAAGCCACCATACAAGTTTTGGACTTAAAAAGCTATAAAACGGCATTGGTGACATCTTGTGGTGCATTATGGTATTACAATTTGTTATTGCCTAAAAGAAACCTGGCTTGAGCTTCAGATAAAATTTGTTTGGCCTTGACAGTTACTAACTTTGAAAAACCCAGCTGCCACAAAGAAGAGGGAGTCAAGCTATTCTCCAAAGCACCTGAAGGCAGGACAAGAAGCAATGGATGGAAACTAATCAAGGAGAGAATCAACCTAGAATTAAGGAGAAACTTCATGACAGTTAGAACAATTAACCAATGGAACAACCTGCCTCCAGAAGCAGTGAATGCTCCAACACTGGAAGTTTTTAAGAAAAGACTGGACAGCCATTTGTCGGAAATGGTATAAGGTCTTCTGCCTGAGCAGGGGGTTGGACTAGATGACCTCCAAGATCCCTTCTAACTTTATTATTATTATTATTATTATTATTGTTGCTGGGATTTAGTTTACTACCTAGTAGTAGAATATTATAGCATTTCAGTTTGGGCAAAATAAAGCTGAGAATCAGTTTCTGTTTTGTCATGTTGTTTAGTGACTATTTCCCCCCCCCCCCATTTTTAAGAAGTTGGGCTCAGACACTGTTGCGTAATAGTCTTGCAAACTTATCTATCGCTGTGGCATAAGTTGTCTTTGCAGATAAAGAGGCACAAGTAATGCATTTTGGGGGAAATGGCAAGCCAAAGCTTTTGGTTTTCAATACATACTCTTTGTATCTGGGGATCATTTTAGAGACAATTTGGCAGTTAGTTAAAAATCGAGGTGATGGTGGCCAGAACTATCCAGCAATGGACTAGGAGGGTTCAAGATTTCTCAAGAGCCACTTTATGAATTCAAGGCAATTTCTCCTGCTGACAGTTAACCATGTACAGCAAAATCACATTGAGGCTTGCTAACTTCTCCCCCCCTTTCTCTCCTGCAATAATACTGTAGATTTTAACTCAGTGTTTCTTTCTTTGTTTTGTTTTAAACAATAAACATGCCACAATAATTTCTTTAGAGACAGAGCAACGATGCAAGAAAACTCATTCCCTCTAATTTGAAAAGGGCGAGATAATGTAGTTTTTACACGACAAAAAAAAAAAAAAGTTAGGCAGACCATCCATTCATTTTCTTTTCTAAAATGGCTTATAATAGGTGGATTAGCCTAGTATTTTTTAAAAAATAATATAGTATAATGGCTTGGGTAATAAACAACTAAAGTCAAAAGCTGTTCTATAGAACCATGAATTAAATCATTTCCGAATTGTCTTTTTTTTTCCTGTGCTATGGAAGATACACTTTGAGAAAAATATGAGAAACAATCTTTGAGAAATAAGCTTTATTTCTCAAGCAGGAGCAACAAAGAAGTAAATGTTTAAACGTAGGAGGGGAAGAATTGTTATTGTTTGATCTGGATATTCCATGGATATCCAAGGGGAAAGAAGGGAACAAATTATATGAATAGGCATCACGATGTAATCAGTTTTCCTTGGTTTACTTTTAAGAGCATTCAGTCATCCACCAACTAGAACAGGGGTGTCAAACTGCCAGCCCACAGGCCGGATGCATCATGCCTAAACCGTGCCCAACTCAGTTCTGGCAATGGGGAAGAAGTCGCAATACGTCATGACACATCATGTGACGTGACAAGTTTGACACCCCTAAACTAGTACCACTAAACCAGGGGTAGGCAACCTTGGCTCTTTTATGACTCATGGACTTCAACTCCCAGAATTCCTGAGCCAGCCATGCTGAGGAGAAAGGGAGAGGTTTCCAAGCCGAGCCATGCTGGCTCAGGAATTCTGGGAGTTGAAGTCCATGAGTCATAAAAGAGGCAAGGTTGCCTACCCCTGCACTAATCAATAGGATTCAAAGGTGCTTTTTCAAAAGACAACTGGACTGTTTTTTTTTTCCCTTGAGGAAGATATTTTGCTTCTCATTCAAGAAGCTTCATCGGTTTTGGCAGGATGGTGGTGGTGATAGAAGGAATAATTCACCATATCACAAAAAAAGATGTTGAGAGTTTGGAAAAAATTCGAAGAAGAGCAACTACGGAGATCAAAGGCCCGAAGACTAAAACATATGAAGAACAGCTGTGGGACTTGGGTTTGGCTAGTCTAAATAAAAGAAGAAATAGGGGAGACATGATAGCAGTGTTCCAGTATCTGAGGGGCTGCCACAAGGCAGAGGGGGCCAGGTTGTTCACCAAAGCACCAGAGGGAAGAACGAGAAACAATGGTTGGAAACTGATCAAAGAGAGAAGCAATCTGGAATTAAGGAGGAACTTCTTGACAGTCAGGACATTCGACCAGTGGAACAGCTGGCCCCCAGAAATTGTGGGTGCTCCATCACTGGAGATTTTTAAAAAGAGACTAGACATTCACCTGTCTGAGACAGAATATGTTCTCCTGCTTGAGCAGGGGCTGGACTAGAAGACCTCCAAGGTTTCTTTCTGTTCCTGTTCCTGTTCCTGTTCCTGTTCCATTCCGTTCCATTCCATTCTATTCTATTCTATTCTATTCTATTCTATTCTATTCTATTCTATTCTATTCTATTCTATTCTATTCTATTCTATCAGGATGGGTGGAAGGGGGTGGAAGGATCATATTTCTTTGCAGTCATCTGGTTGTTAGTACTCTTCTAAGAGCTCTTGAGGCCATTTGGGATTTATCTCTGCCCCCAAGTGGTACACTGTGGCCCCAAGTGATCTCAAGAGCAAAGGTTGTAATAGATTTTAATCTATTGTTTAGCTAAGAAATGAGGAGTTATGATCTGCTGGACTTCTGGTGGACATTCCTAAATAAAAAAAAGATGTATGGTACAGGAGAAATATTTAGGACAAAGAATTAAAAACATTTGTTTTTAATTTAGACAGTGTGACAGAGAATAACCCGCATGTGTTGGGAGCGTAGAAAGAGGTGAGGAAGCACAAAGTGAAAATCATTTCAAGAAAGACAGAAAAATCGAAAATTCCAGTGAAATTCCACCCAAGGCTATAGCTATGACAGTGACAAGCCTAAGAAATGGTCATACTTTTCATCAGGATGTTAGTGAAAGAAATACCATATGAATGATAACATGTTTAATGAGCAGAATGAAATCTCAAGATGCCAGAGGTCCTAGAAGTGAAAAGCAAATTGGCATGTTCCAATGGAAACTTTCCAGATATATTATTTCTTTAAGAGCAAGGTGATCAATACGCCCCCAAAAAATATTCCTCCCATCTACCCAAGGTTGAGTTAGATATGAATACCTAAAAGAACAGCAGCTGTCCCAGACTATTGATAGATGTAGATGATGTAGAGTTAGCTAAATAATATTTTAGTCTGATAGTCTTTAGAACAATTTATTATATGATTCAGGAAATGTTGTTTATCATCCTGTTTGGAGTGGGCCTATGGATCAAAATTACCTGTTTCAGTTCAAGATCTAAACCTGGACTTAGAACTTAGCTTGGAAGGGAAAGGAGGACAAATTTTGAGAAAATGTATGTATTTTGTAAAAAGTTTGCTCTTGGAAAATTTACCTTGAAAGAATGAAAGTAGGGCAATTTGCAGGTTTAAAAAAAGCCTAGAGTTCTCATGCAATTTAACAACTCTGTGAATTATAGAGAAACTACGAGCTAAGAGACAATGCAATATAAGGGGAATTTTTAAATAATATTTTGAAAAATCTGCTAAAACTTCCACCATGATGAATTGATACTTTACTAAAAGTATTAGTCAAGTACTCTGACATTGAGAGGGGCTCCTAAAGAGCGAACTAAAAGGGGAGAGTCAGAAGTTCTTTGGTGGAGAGCAGGAACCAAGGAAAGAAAAATGAGAATTTTCACACACAGTGTGGATGGATGGATGGATGGAGAGATAGAGAGATTAGAGATTAGAGACGGAGATAGATAGAGACAAAGAGAGAGACAGACAGACAGACAGACAGACAGACACCCAGACAGACAGATTGTTGTTGTTAATTGCGAAGTCATGTCCGACCCATCGTGACCCCATGGACTACGTTCCTCCAGGTCTTCCTGTCCTCTACCATTTTCTGGAGTCCATTTAAGTTCTCACCTACTGCTTCAGTGACTCCATCCAGCCACCTCATTCTCTGTTGTCCCCTTCTTTTATTGCCTTCAATCTTTCCCAGCATTAGGCCCTTTTCCAGTGAGTCCTTCCTTCTCATTAGGTGGCCAAAGTATTTGAGTTTCAACTTCAGGATCTGGCCTTCTAAAGAGCAGTCAGGGTTGATCTCCTCTAGGACTGACTGGTTTGATTGCCTTGCAGTCCAGGGGACTCTTCTCCAGCACCATAGTTCAAAGGCCTCAATTCTTTTGCGCTCAGCCTTTCTTATGGTCCAACTTTCACAGCCATAAGACAGACAGACAGACAGACAGACAGACAGATAGATAGATAGATAGATAGGTAGATAGATAGATAGATGTTACCTTGATTGGATGATGATCCTCACCAATTCTCTATGAAATACTTGGAGTTAAGTATGTCATCAGCTTAGAGTTGTTACACTGTCATAAACAACACAAGTCCAACCCCTCTTCAATAACAGAGCAACAAATTCCCTTGATCCTCACAGTATCTGGTGCCGATTTGGTACTGAACTTTACTCAACTAAATTCTTGTGTACGGGCTTAAGCAATAATTTCTGAACTGCAACTGAACACATGGTCCTGACCCTTTATGGCTGGTAACAATACCTGAATGCCAATCCCTGTGCAAAATACTGGCTGTAATTAAAACAACGGTTCTGCTGATTAGATGCTATGGGGCTTGTATTGGCCTTTCCATTTTTAAGAAAAGCTCAGGTTCATTCTTTCTAAATCCTGCCGTTCTTAGGCCACTTGATTATTGCCAGCTTAATGATGGCCAGTTACAATGAATCACTCGGGTGTCGTTTGAGCTGTTACCTAGGTGCATTCCCTGATTAATATCATCAAAACACTTGTCTGAAGCGCTACTCAAAGGAAGGTGATTCTTCTAAAGAAGAAAAGTAAGTTTCAGTTATAAGCAGATTTTTCACTAGATGTTCAACTATTTCACAGAAAATTGGTGAGGATTAGCCAATCAAGGTAACATTTTTTATCTGTCTGACTGTCTGTCTGTCTGTCTGTGTTTCTTTGTCTTTGTCTCTCTCTATATCTCTCTCTCACACAGAGACATACACACCACCTTCTATCTATCCATCCGTCTATCCGTCTGTCCGTCCAGCCATTATCTATCTATCTATCTATCTATCTATCTATCTATCTATCTATCTATCTATCTATCTATCTATCTATCTATCTATCTATCTATCTATCTATGCTTTCTCCATATAGAAATCATTTCCATTCATGGGAACAGGGAGATATGTCTGATTTTGCTTTGCCACCGAGAAGACAGGGATGAAGACAAGAAGAGGTTTCTGTTCTTTCTCTTCTTCTCCTACTTATAAGTTTGTAAAAAACAACAACAGAATAACCAAATAATAGCATAACAGAGTTGGAAGAGCCATTGGAGGTCTTCTAGTCCAACCCCCTGCTCAAGCAGGAAACCTACAATAGTTCAAACAAATGGTTGTCCAATCTCTTCTTAAAAACCTCCAGTTTTTAAGCACTCACAGCTTCTGGAGGCAGTTCATTGTTCTAACTGCCAGGGAATTTATCTCCTTGGTTCTTGGTTCTCTCCTTGATTAGTTTCCATCAGTTGCTTCTTGTCCTGACTTCAGGTGCTTTGGAGAATAGATTGTCCTCCTCTTCTTTGTGGCAGCCCCTGAGATTTTGGAACACTGCTATCATATCACCCCTAGTCCTTCTCTTCATTAAACCAATCAATCAGTGACTCTAAATGATAATTGCCACTGAATTCTCCCAACTGCTTATCAATTGGCAAATCATTATGAGCTTTTCAGAACCAATGACATCTGCCACCAACAAAATAGTCAGCATATGTGTGTTTATTGATACTGGTGCTAGCGGCAAGATTACTTGATGTCTGTGCTGATTTTTTTAGATGCTTGGTATTTCTAGAGGACAAGACTCACTGAGAAGACTAACAGACCTTTAAAACAGTATAAAATTAAACTCAACATAATCATCTTATTTCAGTTCTAGAAGCAGGAGATCACTGTTCCCCATGAAACAATTCTGAGGAGGTGCTTAATTCAAGGGTTTGATGAATGAAAGCAAAAAACTTCATAGCCTATCTATATTTTTGTTCATATAAAAGATGAAGACATAGTGAGAATAGGTGGATGGCTGTAGAACATATGTTCAAGAACTTACATTCCTGAATTACTGATTATCCCAATAAAAGAATAACTGGGTTTTTGAATGGCACTGGGTATTGATAAACCTCTCTACCTTTCTGATTGATGTCATGATGCCTTTTATGATAACTCAACGGTAGAACATTTGGCATATCTTATTCATCTATTCATTTTGGTTGCTTTAAATCAGGGGTGTCACACTGGTGGCCCCTGGGCCGGATGCATCACATATGGGCCATGCCCACCCTGGCTCCACAAAGGCAAAAAACATCACATTGCATCAATATATGTCACATGACATGTGTCATGGTTCCGATAGATGAGACCATTAAAAGAGAACTCCAAGGCAAAAAGGTTTCCTTAAAGAACATATTTATTTGGCTACATAGTATCGGCATGATCAAAAGTGAAACCAAGACTGAAGCTCCCTCCCAAAGGTTACAATGTTACAAAGTTGAACTTCCCACCCCAGCAATATGCCATTAATCACATTTCCCAATTAACTACTTGAGTGGGCTTTCTAATGGAAGATTTAACCCACCAAAATGCAATCGGCAATGACCTTGGTTCCCACAGAACAATTTATTGTTTTGACTAAGCTAAAAAAATACTCATCCCTCCTCCCAATTCTGTGACAATCAAAAACGAAGGGAAAATGGCCTCAGCCAAATTCATTTGTAGTGTTGACAACGTGATTGAGTTTGACACCCATGCTTTAAACAAAAGATCTTACACATTTATTTGATCCTGTAATTCTGAAGTAGAATAGGTAATAAATTATTTGGATTTCTACAGTACTTTTTGTGAAAAACTCAAAGGCCATAATCTTGAGATTTTCCTGTCTTGATTCCTCTATCTACCCAAACAGGCTAAAATAATATATGTTGCTTTGAGGGACAAAATGGCATTGCTAAATGATAAGTAAGTGGTAAGCTTTTAAATCAAAGAGTAGGATCTTGACCAAAGGATAACATTCAGGAGGAAATGGAAAATAGGCAAGGGAAGCTAAGAGTCTAGATTCAGACATTGTGGGCAAAGCTGCATGCCAGAACTGTGGATAATAATTCTTGGTGAGACTATAGACATAGATGATGCAGATGTAGACATATAGTCCTAGCTGTAAGCCGTGGTGGAATGTAGTCTGGAGTCCTAGGAGGGAGACACTGCTTCCCAGAGGACAAAGAGGCAGTAGAGCTTGAAACATCTGGTAGACAGAAAAAAGACAGTTTATAGAATCTGTTGATAGTTATGCAGATAGTTGTTTTAGTCTGGTAAGATTCTGTCTGTAGGTGAACAACATTAAAGGAACTACTAAGAAGTAACTCCATCTGCCATTCTTTGTTCTTGGGGCCTGACAGACATAACAGAATAACAGAGATGGGAGGGACCTTAGAAATCTTCTAGTCCAACCCCCTGCTTAGGCAGGAAACCCTATACCATTTCAGACAAATGGTTGTCCAGTCTCTTCTTAAAACATATAAGGAATGGTTGCTAGAATTGGGTATGTGTAGTTTAACGAAGAGAAGGACAAGGGGGGACATGATAGCAGTATTCCAGTATCTCAGGGGCTGCCATAAAGAAGAGGGAATCAAGCTATTTTCCAAAGCACCTGAAGGCAGGACAAGAAGCAACGGATGGAAACTAATCAAGGAGAGAAGCAACCTAGAACTAAGGAGAAACTTCCTGACAGTGAGAACAATTGATCAGTGGAACGACCTGCCTCCAGAAGCAGTAAATGCTCCAACACTGGAAGTTTTTAAGAAGAGACTGGACAACCATTTGTCCGAAATGGTGTAGGGTTTCCTGCCTGAGCAGGGGGTTGGACTAGATGACCTCCAAAATACCTTCCAACTTTACTATTATTATTATAAAAACTTCCAGTGTTGGGGCATTCACAACTTCTGGAGGCAGGTTGTTCCACTGATTAATTGTTCTAATGGTCAGGAAGTTTCTAGGTTGCTTCTCTCCTTGATTAGTTTCCATCTGTTGCTTCTTGTTTTGCTTTCAGGTGCTTTGGAGAATAACTTGACTCCCTCTTCTTTGTGGCAGCCTCTGAGATATTGGAACAGTGCTATCATGTCACCACTAGTCCTTCCCTTCATTAAACTAGACATACTCAATTCCAGCAACCGTTCTTCATATGTTTTAGCGTCCAGTCCCCTAATCATCATATAGACATAATTAGATAAATGCACATTTCCAAGTAGGCCTTTCCTTTTGGATCCCTAAATATGCACCCCTATTCTGATGGATACCTTGATTCACATCATTTGATGCTGACTTATATTTTTTTTTTTAATTTTGAGATTAAAGATTTTAATTTTGAGAAAATCAGTGAGGGGAAAATGGGGAAATCATCTCTAGGGATAACATTCCCAGATGGTTATGAGATCAGAACTTTGAGTTGATTAAGTATGTCACAAAGATCCAGACCCAATAATTCATCAATTGTTAAGTTCCGTGCCTGGAATTTTACCCCTTGTCATCACTTGGTGGTCAGTTCCACTGATTCTTGACTTATATTGCTTTTTTTTTTTTTTTGCACTTTTTGTCGTTACTGCTTGTTTTATATTGTCAGCAGTCAAGATTTGCACTGGAGTCAGGCAGTGTCTAAATCTAATCAAACAAGTAAACAGTTTCAGTGTAAATAGGGATTATATACAAAAGTGATGCAGTTGATGGGATTGCTTGAAACAAATAATCCCTCCGCTCAAAGAATCATTGAAAGGGTGGCTTAGCTTCATTCAGGAATATCTGGAAGTAAGACCCATTAGGTTTAAGAGGGCTTTATCCCAGGTGGATAAATACAAAACTCTAGCCAGATATTTACAGCTAATGAAAAATACAAGAAAATAGACAAAAGGCTCTTCATTAATCAGTGTTAGCCATGCTATGCTTTTCAAATATCTGCAGTCTGATCCGCTTGTCATTGAAAGAAGGCAGACAGTTTTTTTTAAAAAAAAAAATATTTTGCCTTCTCAATTAATTTAACCACACACATTGTTCTTCTGCTTTATATATCTGAGGAAGATAATTTCCCCTTCCTCTTAATGCTAATTAAACTGATCAATAGCAAAGTAACAATGTTCTGCTTTAATTTCCCTGTCTAATTATTTGTATAAATAGCGAAACATTATTCTCCAAGAGCCCTGATTATGTATATTACCACGAATGACTACAAACTTTATCTTTTGAACTACGTGACACTTCATTTTTTTGTAGCTAGGGTGACTCTGGCTCTCTATTCAGGAAGGAATAATTGTTAACTGTCAAGAACACAATGTACTTCTAATCATATTCTATCAATGACATGGGTTTTAGATTGTTAAATCATTTGGCTGGGAGGAAAAATGTAGGGAGGCCAGAACGGAATATAAAAAGCACATTCTTTCGGTTGGCTTACATTATTCATAAGCACAGTAATGTGTCAGCGCTTAGAACGTAATCAGACTAAAAATGATGTCAGAACAGTTTCTGTTTTTGACTGCTTGCAAGATGTTTCAGTGATGCTGGATAATATATTGCAGCTTGCATGTGCGTTTATATTTAAAGTACACTGCACTGGGAGGCGGGGGAATGGAATAATTTTATTTATTTATTTATTTTAAAAAATCTTCCTTTCACAAGTTGCTGTTGGGATGAGAACAAACATTCAAGACTTGGGCTGATCACAAGTCGTTCTTCACCATTCTGCTGTATACATATAAAGAGAATCTCTCTCTCTATTTACCGTCTGCCTAATTGTCCCCTGCTCTTCTGTTACATGTTGCTGCTTGGTATCATTTCCCAAGCACGGGTTTTACATGAGAAAATGACAATTTACTGCAAGTCATTTCAATAACAATATGAATAAATACATAAGTGTGCGACAGATTCTTATTCTCTTCTCGCCCCCAAGAAGGGGGGGGGGGATGGAAGGATTATAAAACACGACATTTGGGAATATAGCAGTTCTGAATCTCTGTGCATGGGGAAGCAATGCTAAATGTGGCAGAAACTAGAGAGGAAGATGAGAATCAGACAGAATATGTAGAGTATTCATATTCTATGAATATGGAATAATTGCCCCTACCAGTGGAATTATGTGACAAGTTTTGGAAGTGAAATATGTCGAACGATTTCGCTGCCTCTCAGCTTTCTTCGAACCGTTTTATCTGGCGACGTAAAATATCATTTTTTTTCTTTTGCTTTCAAAATGGGAAGGAATTGTAAGACCGGGATAAACATTTCTCTGTTAATTTTATTTATAGTTAAAAGAGATGAAAATCAGGAGAAAACAGATGCATAACAAAGGCCGTACTGAGCTGTGGTTGGTAAGGAAGTGAGTTTATAAGTATCCATGAGTTTCAGAGATAATAAACGCATACTGTATATTGTGGTTTCAGTGATACTAACCACACATATACAAGGCAAGGGGTGATATGATAGCATTATTCCAATATTTGAGGGGCTGCCATAAAGAAGAGAAGGGTCAACCTATTTACCAAAGCACCAGAAGGCAAGACAAGAAACAATGGATGGAAATTAATCAAGGACAGAAGCAACCTAGAACTAAAGAGAAATTTCCTAACAGTGAGGACAATTAACAGTGGAACGGCTTGCCTTCAAAAGTTGTGGGAGCTCCATCACTGCAGGCTTTTAAAAAAAAACATCCGGGCAGCCACTTGTTTGGAATGTTATAGAATCTCCTGCTTGAGCAGGGGGTTGGACTAGAAGACCTCCAAGGTCCCTCCATGTCTGTTAATCTTTTATTCTGTTATATATGTGACAAATTGGAAAAAAAACTATTACCCGCTCCCATGAGAAGAAAGGGAGTAATGTAACTGTAAATTTAAGGTTAAAATGCTACAGCATAATATGCTGTGTGAACTTGATTTGGAAAAATGGACATATAAGGTGTGTGATTCAGAACCATGTCCTGAAATACAGTTCTTTTCCCTCAGATGTTTATAAAGAAAATGCAAAGTATTTGAATGTGATCAACATCTGTAAAGATCAAAGGGTCAGGGTTTGTGCATATCTGAAGAAAGGAGCTGGTTGATAAATCTCAGAATCCAGAGTTTAAAAATATATTCTGAGAGTTTTCCTTGTCTTGCTTTGTTTTAAGGGGATTGTAAAAAATTCAGTGACCTACACAGACAGAAAGTTAGATATGTAGGATATATGTTTGTGACTGTTATTCTTTTGAACAGAATACTTTTTTTTTTCCTTTTAACAATCTGGAAAGAAAGAAATGCATGATTCAGTATTACTGTTAGGTACAAATGAAACTTCACAACAGCTGAAATGTCTATGGAGATTCTCAGTCATCCAAGTGAAGATGCTTTTACAAAATGCAACTGGACATTGTTGCCTTTTGAAAAACACCTTTAGGAAGCTGAAATGCAGGGAAAAAAATGGGGAAATGACGTAGACGAAGAAGATTATAGCTAACTGCAAAATTAGAGTAAGGAAGGATAGAGATGGCCTTTACTGTGCAAAAAACTAGTTGACTTGAGTCTTGAGATATGAATGTTCTGCTTTTCTTCTCCCTTTAATAAACCGTAACATCCCATGGAAAAATCCTAGAGGTGTGGGAATTTTGGCATGGACAAGCATTAGAAACAATAACACAGACCAAAGTGATGGGATGCATGAATATAATTATCTTGTTACCTGACATTTATGGCACCTGGATCTAATTGGTGATCATCTCAGGTAGCACCATTGAATTTGCAATAATTTTAGACTAGCTTTAAATAAGTTGATCTTATGTAATAGATAGCTTATCTAAAGCATTTAGTTTTAGATAGCTTATCTAAAGCATAGATAAGCTATGACTCGGGAAAGTAATATTATAACACAGCAACCATTTTGATACACTTATAAAAGTAAGGTAATCCATAGTATTACTGTATTTATTGTGTCCCCACAACATTTCCCTTTTTTGCCTGTGGAAATCATACACAATTCAACATGAACATTTATACTGATTTGGAAACCTAGTCTATGATATTTGAACTGGACCTGTTTGGACCAAAATCTTTGACTCAGTCTCAGAATTGGAGTTGAACCAGTTCAGATAATTAAGTATTCAGATTGATTCCAAGGGTTTACAAATAAATCCATGTTGTAGGATGCAACGTTGGACAACTTTTTTCAAGGTTGCAAGATGCTATTTGCATCCCTGAGCAACTACAGGGCTGACCTCAAGCTGGTTTTTATTCTGGCTGTTTTTCAGGGCTTTTCAAGTGAGAAGGCTAATGGGAAACCTTCAAGAGCCAAACAGATTCCAGACTGCCAAAATTCCAAAACAAAAGGACCACATTTCAGCAAGATTGTTTTTTAAGATTGTAGATTACAGGATAACAGACTTGAAAGAGTCATTGGAGGTCTTCTATTCCAATTCACTTTTCAAGGAGGAGATCCTATGTCAGTGGTGGTGAACCTACGGCACAGGTGCCAGAGGCAGCACTGAGAGCCCTCTCTGTGGGCATGTGCGCCATCACCCCAGTCCTAGGCCTTCAGCTGGGTTTTATAAAATCTTTTTGCTTTAGGAGGCCTAAAGCAAAAAAAAAAAAAAAAAAAAGGTTCAATCAATCAGTCAATTTCAATTTCTTGCGGGGAAAAAAAAAAGATCTTGCAAAGTTGGAATTGATTGATTGAACTTTTTAGTCCCACCCAGTCTGCGTTACCACCGCAGCCACACCCAGCAATAGACCACACCCAGCCAATGGGCCACACCCACCCGGCACCTTACGGTGCGTAAGTGGGTTTTGAGTTGCAGTTTGGGGACTCGGTCTCTAAAAGGTTCGTCATCACTGTCCTATGCCATTCTGGACAAATGACTGTCCAATTTCTTCTTGAAGGTCTCCAGCGATGGAGCACCCACAACTTCTGAAGGCAAGATATTCCATTGGTTAATTGTTCTCCCCGCCAGGAAATTTCTCAATAGTTCTAGGTTGGTTCTCTCCTTGATTAATTTCCATCCATTACTTTTTGCCTTGCCCTCAGGTGCTTTTCCTTGTCATTTATTGATGATATTAATAATAATAATTCAAAAGGTAGCTTTGCTTGGAACAGCTTACATTCTGTAATAATACCTTTAAGACTATGAAACATCTACATCTGTCTATCTTGGTCCTCGGGAAGGGATGGATAGGTGGACAAAAATGCCAAATCCAGTTGGAACATTTGGCTGACAGTGTGATGAACCATAATATATTATTATTATTATTATTATTCATAAAATCCCCTAAATGAGCCACTGAAAATTGCAGAGGGCAAGCATAAAAGAGGGTTTCATTCTTTATAGATTAAGACCATTTTCATTCTCTCTCGCCCTCTCTCCTTCTCCTTCTTCTCCTTCTCTCTCTCTCTCTCTCTCTCTCTCTCTCTCTCTCTCTCTCTCTCTCTCTTCCTCCTTCCCTCCCTCCTTCCCTCCCTCCTTCCTTCCCTCCCTCCCTCCCTCCTATCTACTTATTTATCAGATTTGCTATCATGTTGGACTTCTCTTAGCTGGCAAGGTGAACACTAACTACAAGAAATTGTTTCCTAGTACAAAAAGATTCAGATAAGCTGATTTACTGTAGCAAAACCATGAAGCCATTATTTAAGGATTATAGTGACTGCTGAGCTATTACACTATAATCAATATTCAAATTTTTTCAACCTCCTTCTCCAACATTACATAAAGGGCTAGAAACAATGTATTGTTTCTTATTTTGGAGAGCCAAATATAATAGGTTGTCTCCAAGTAAGAATTGTCTTTCATGTGTTCTGTGAAAGTTTCACACTATACTTTAAGGTTCTGGTGAGATATATGGAGGAACACTGAATGTGTGTGAAGGTGCCTGCTTTCTTGGAGTGGTTAGGCTAGGGCTAAACAAAGCCCAACAGTAAGGTGTGATGTCTTGTAAGAGCCATGGTGGCACAGTGGTTAGAATGAAGTATTGCAGGCTGACTTTGTCCATTGCTAGGAGTTCAACCCTGATAACTCAAGGTTGTCTCAGCCTTCCATCTTTCCAAGATCAGTAAAATAAGGACTCACATTGGTGGGGGCAATGTACTCACATTTGTAAACCACTGCAAAATACTATGGAGTGCTATATAAGTCTAAGTGCTATTGCTATTGCATGATTTTCTGTCCCATCCTGCCCCATTCTGCCCCTTGAAATGGAAATTAAATCTGGGAGCCATCTGCCATTTTAAAACTTCTTACATGTCTTCTCCATGCCTTCATAATTTCCCACATTGTGTTGGCAATGATGTCCTTGGTAGAACTTTCAGGAATTATGGGAAACTTAAAGTGGCTGATACTAGCTTTGATACTCCCTTTGCTTTCTTCTGACACAGTCATTCTATTTCTACTTGGAGATCTTTGTATTTTGCTTTCTTCTCTAGTTTTCTTTTCTATTCTGCTGTCTCCAGGTACTGCCACGTAGTGACAATTAACTCGGGGCTGTTATGTGGCATGTGCCTGTCACGTTATTATCATCATTATTGCTACGGCAACTACTGGTACTGATACAAAGGCTGGTACTGCTATTAATGATAATCTGTCAGTGCTTCACTTCTTTTTAGCAAGGAACTGTTAGCTGGGTATATGCTATTTCTGGAAGCAAATATGTATTGGATGGCATTAAATGATATAACTGTGAATGCATTTGACTTGTTTTGTTTCAAAGGAATAGCAGTTATACATAATTCATTGAGCAGTGTGTGCCTTTATCTTTTGTAGGTGGGGATAAAATTAGATTTGTCTAAAGTTTGGGGCACATCCTTCACCTAATTCATAATAGCACTATGCAATGGAGTTTTAATAATGTTATTGTTGTTCAGCGAGCTGAAATCTATCTCTGTCTGTTTTCTCGATTGGGAAAGTATAATTTCAATATATGTCATTTACTGACAAAATCAAAGGGAGAAAATAAAGAAGAAAAATTAAAGGAGGAAAAAAACCGTGCAGTTGTAACTTTGAACGGTCACTAAACAAACCGTTGTAAATCAAGGGCTATCTGTACTTTACAAAATGCTTACAATGAAAAGTGTCACTGTAATATCTAGCCCGGCAAATAAAAGAGGAAGGCAGCTATTAAAGACCGAAATTTGTCAAATGCTGGACTTTAAAAAAAAAAAAAAAAAAAAATTCCCCTTAACAATGTTTGTACTGAGTGTAAAATAATTAGACATTCTGAAAAAAAGAAAAGAAACCTTAAATTACATTTTAGACAAAGGGTATTATTAGTAGCATTGTAGAAAAATGCATTTATTATTTTACATGACAAGCTCCCTTTTCCAGCGCTCTTGCCTCTTAAGCTCAACATCTTTGTCTTTCTTATACTTTCCAACTAGTAGAAATATAAATTACGAGATGGCGAACAAAGGCAATCTGTTTCCATGATATTATACTTGGCATTTTTTTCTCTCTCTAAACTCCTACAGTGTATTTTCAGAAATGTAATAGGCTGCTTCAGAGATTCACTTTGGGAAAGGCTCTTCTTAGTAAGAAAAAAGAGATTTTAATGGAGGATTTATGACTTGGAAACATGACATCTGAGGAGGACCTGTGTGAGAATATTGTCAGCTAGATTATTACGAGATTCCACAAACTTTTGTGGAATTGGCAAGTTGGGCTCCCTTTGTAAATTGAGACAAATTCCCTTGGAACCTTTGTAATTTTTTTCTTCTCAGGAGCCCTTGGTGTTCTCTGAGCTTGCTTGATGATATTTCATTATATTAAGTGCACTGATGATGTTACCTAATTGGGTAACAAAACATCAGAGAACACTAAAGTCCCCAAAGTTTGACCCTCCACCACAAATTTTCTCTTCTGTTGGAATGTCACCAGTGCAAAAGAATATGGGGTTTATATAGTAGTTACATGAAGCTCCTGATGATGTTCCCTAGTTGGGTAATGAAATGTCTGCATGAAAATAACCAAGCTCAGAGAGCACCAAAGATCCTACAGTTTTTAAGAAGAGATTGGACAACCATTTGTCTGAAATGGCATAGGGTTTCCTGCCAGAGAAGGGGGTTGGACTAGAAGACCTCCAAGGTCCCTTCCAACTCTATTATTATTATTATTGATCATCGCACAGTCAGCCAGATGTTCAGACTGGATTTGGCATTTTGTCTACCTATCGAGTCCTTACCCAGGACCTGGGATAGGCAGATGTGGATGTTTGATGGTATTACAGATATCGTCGCAGGATGGAAGCAGTTCCTAATAAGGCCGCCTTTTGCAATTGACTAATAGCGAATTTGTCAATGCCAATTGTGTTCAAGTGGTGCTCCAGTTGTTTTGGGATTGCACCCAAGGAGCCTATGACTATTGGTACTACCCTTGCTTGCTTTTGCCACAGTCTTTCTATTTCTATTTGTAGGTCTTTGTATTTTGTTATCTTCTCCAGTTCTTTCTCTTCTATTCTGCTATCTCCAGGCACTGCCACATCCACTATCCAGACGTTTTTGTCTTTCTTATCGACAATTGTTAAGTCTGGGGTGTTATGTTGCAGGTGCTTGTCTGTTTGAATTCTGAAGTCCCAGAGCAGTTTAATTTTATCATTTTCTATGACTTTCTCTATTTTATGATCCCACCAGTTTTTGCTTACAGGCAAATGATATTTTTTGCAGATCTTCCAATGCACCATTGTTGCTACTTTGTCATGCCGCTGCTTGTAATCAGTCTGTGCAATCTTCTTGCAACAGCTTACCAAGTGGTCCACTGTTTCTTCAGCTTCTTTGCATAGGCGGCACTTACTGTCTTTTGCTGTCTTCTCAATTTTGACTTTGTATGCATTTGTCCTTAAGGCTCGGTCTTGTGCAGCCAGAATTAGTCCCTCAGTCTCTTTCTTCAATTTTCCTGCTCTTAGCCATTGCCAGTCTTGTTATTATATGCTTTCCCAGCTAAGGTACTGGCGATATAGTGCTTTGTCTTCCCATGCCTCTATTCCAGTGGTTGCCAACCTATGGCACGGGTGCCAGAGGCGGCCCTCTGAGCCCTCTCTGTGGGCAAGTGTGCTGTCACCCAGTCCTAGACCTTCAGCTGGGTTTTATAAAACCTTTTCGCTTTAGGCCTCCGCCGCCGTGTGCAAAAAAAAAAAAAAAAAAGTTTCAATCAGTCAATTTCAACTTCTCATGGGGAAAAAAAAAGATCTTGCAAAGTTGGAATTGAGTGATTGAACTTTTTAGTCCCATCAGGTCTGTTGTTACTACTGCAGCCACACCCACCAAATTGGCCATGCCCACCCAATGGGCCATACCCACCCGGCACTTGACAATGCATAAGTGGGTTTTGGGTTGCACTTTGGGCACTCGTTCTCTAAAAAGTTCGCCATCACTGCTCTATTCTGTTCATTTGGTCTTTTTTGTAGGCCAGTTTGGTCTCTCCAGTAGTCAGTAATTTCAGTGCATCTTCATCATTGTCCTTCAGATATTCTTCCAAAGCCATTTTTTTTCTTTTTCAGTCATCTGATGTACTTTCAGCATTCCACGCCCACCTATTTGCCTTTGTAGATAGAGTCTGTCAATGTCACTGCGTGGATGAAGGGCATGATTCGTTGTCATTATTTTTCTGGTCTTCCTATCCATTGCTTTTAGTTCTGCTTGAGTCTAGTCCACTATTCCAGCTGTGTACCTAATGACTGGGATTGCCCAGGTGTTGATTGCCTTTATGGTATTTCCTCCATTGAGTTTGGACTTTAAGATCTTCTTCACTCTCTTGATGTATTCATCTAATCTTTTTCTTGACTTCAGTGTGCTTGATGTTGTCAGCTTGAAGGACCCAAGTATTTGTATTTGTAGTACTCTTCCTCATCCAGACTCTTAATGTTATTTTCGTGGGGCATCTTGATTCCTTCAGTTTTCACTATTTTTCCTTGTTTGATAGTAAGTGTGGCACATTTGTCCAAGCCAAACTCCATTACAATATCTTGGCTATATATACGGACAGTGTTGAGCAGCGATTCTATTTCAGATGATGTTTTTCCATACAGCTTCAGATCATCCATGTAAAGGAGATGGGATAGTCTGGTAGATGTTTTTCATGTTTGATAGCCATGTCCTGAGTTATTCAGTATTGTTGACAGAGGAAACAGTGCAATGACAAATAGTAATGGTGATAATGAATCTCCTTGAAATATTCCTCTCTTGATATTAACCTCTCCCAATCTCTCACCATTGACCTGCAACTGTGTCTTCCATTGTGCCATCGATCTTTGCACAAATTTTCTGATGTTTCTACTGAGTCCAAGGAGCTTCTATGGTCATGTGGCCAGCATGACATCATGCCACAGAAGAGAGAGAAGACTTTGATGGTTTCAACTCATGGTTAAATTTGTGTTGCTCAAAAAAACAATATTCATTAACCAGATGAAGATTTTTGGTTCAGAGTAGGCATAATGCCATTGAAAAAAACTGAGAAAGAAACAAAGCAAGGAAACGTTCAATGGAAGCCTCATTTTAAGGTGAAAAATAAACAGAGTAGAAACACAAATCAAATTTTGAAACAAACACACAAAAATGGCTGTGGGCTAGCTGGGAAAGCTAGACTCAGGATGGAAATATATAACATTTTCTTAGAGACAGTTTTCAAATTGAACTGGAGAACCACTTCTCTGCTTACAGACAAGAGAAGTGGTCAATTCATTTGGTTTCCTAGCAAGACTGAACCTTAACATTAATAGTCTCTGAAAAGATATTGTGGGAGCTTATCCCAAGACTTCCATATTTCTTTTCCTTCCAACTGAGTTCTAAGACCCACAGAACATTTCAAATGTTTTGAATGTACAGCAAGAAAGTGGTTGATATTAAATGTTTTTCCATCTCTCCAAGGCTATGTATGAGAAGGAAGAAGAGCTGTTTCTTGATTAACTATAAATCCAGCAGTCAGCTTTTATCATTACCCTTGTACTGAATGGAAACATTTGGCAGAAATGGCATTTATATATCTCATTTCTTGAACTGCCGAGAAATGAGGGGGGAAGGTACAACTTGAAAAATAACCCCTAACAAAGCAAAATTAGGCCAAATCATTTAGGGAGACCTCTCTAAAACTTACAGAACGATTGGCCAGTTTTCTAGTTCTAGAATTATGTAGAATTCTTCTCCAGGAAGATCATTAAGAAACAAAATAGGAGATGAACATAGCCTTTAGGCTTAAGGTGAATCATTTTAGCAAGCCTAATGATAAACCAGTAAAGATCATTGCATCGAAACTTTGTTATTATTAGGTTGTACCAGGGTTCTTTAAACTTGGCCCTTTTATGACTTGGGGACTTCTACTCCCAGAATTCCTTAGCCAGCATGCCTCGCTCAGAAATTCTGAGAGTTGAAGTCTACAAGTCATGAAAGGGCCAAGTTTGAAGACCCCTAAGTTGTATTTTGGAAGTAAAATAAACAGTGTGACTTGGTTTCAGTTGTAAGGTATACAATGTCAATACATTGTTTCAATGGTTTAGAACAGAACAGAACAGAACAGAACAGAACGGATCTTGGAGGTCTCCTAGTCCAACCCCTGCTCAAGCAGGAAATCCTATACCATTTCAGACAAATGGTTGTCCAGTCTCTTTTTAGAAACCTCCAGTGTTGGAGCACCCACAATTCCTGGAGGCAAGCTGTTCCACTGATTGATTGTTCTGTTCGGATTGTTCTAAGGAGATTGTTCTCCTTAATTCTAGGTTGCTTCTCTCCTTGATTAGTGTCCACCTATTGCTTCTTGTCCTGCCTTCAGGTGCTTTGGAGAATAGACTTATATACAGCCTGGTATTTTTATAAATATGATACAATGAGAAGATATTAGCTGAAGGACTTCAAATGGACACCAGTGGAGAAACTGATACAGTGAAGATGAAAGAAGGGCTTCCCCCCCATCCCCTGCAACTTGATAATTCATGGGATAAATAATTGCAGTATTACACCTAATATTTCTTAAGCAAAGAGCATAGTGATAAGAGTGAAGTGCAATGTATGAAAAAAGAACAATTTACCTCTTCAATTTTGGAAATTATCTTTAAGTGATTTCCTCAAAATAACATGATTAGGAGTAGCAAAATGCCTTCTAAAATTGTGACTCATAAAGGAACAACAGCAGATGTTGTTTGTTAAATAATGTGGAATGAAATATACATTCCTCCCAGCCTGGTAGCCAATCGTAACCCTTTCTAGGACTCTACATATCCCCTCCCAATTCTCAGCATTCCAGCTGTTCAGGTGTGAGTTTGTCTTGCTGGCTCTTAAGAGCACTGATTCTTGGCAATATTCTTTGAAAATTCTGAGAATCTCAAGTATCTCATTATGTCCTGCTTGGCATGAATAGAGCCATGCTGGATTTAAAAAAAAAGTTTGCCAATTAGTATAAAGCAGGGGTCTTCAAACTTGGCCCTTTTACGACTTGTGGACTTCAACTCCCAGAATTCTGGGAGTTGAAGTTCACAAGTCATAAAAGGGCCAAGTTTGAAGAGCCCTGGTATAAGGCCAAAGGTCAAGGGAGACTACTTATGATAAGCACAATACTCTGTTAGGGATACAGATGTCTCCTTTTGCTGTTGAGATAGGACTTTTCCATATCGTAATATTTCAGGAAATATCACAGTATATTCTTGGCCCTCAAGTTGAGAAAGGAGGGCTGGGTTAAGCTCCCAGTGGTGATACCTTCCACTTTCTAACCCTTCATAAGAACATAAATAATGTCCTGCTAGATAAGACTTCTGGTCTATCTAGTTCAGGTGTTTGTTGTCACAGTGGCCAATCAACTCTCCAGCAAGTCTTTTAGTCTCCCAGAAGATGGTCTTCAGAAGCAGCCCCACTGCCATCCAGGATAAAAGTCCTTGATTGATAGTATTTCTATGATTTGGTCCAACTCTTTTTGGAAGTCAGTTAAGCAGATAGCCAGGGCATCTCATGCACAGGGCATTTCAAAGTTTAATTGCACATTGGATGAAAGATTATTTCTTTTTATCTGTCCTGATTCTTCCAGGAACCAGTTGCATTGGGCGATCCGTGGTTCCAGCATCTGAGGAAAGGAAAAATAGCTTCTTCTTGCCCAGTTGATCCATATTCTCCACAATTGTCTATACTTCATTGATGCCACCAGAGTGAGGTTAAGGGAACGGCGATAATCCCAGGTCCAAGGTCTTCATTTTGTTCTGCTAAATTCACTTTACTTGCATTCCCGTTGCTCTTGTCCATTCATAAATAGGTCCTCCGTGTGTTGCTGCAGAAAAAAAAGTAATAGCAATAGCACTTAGACTTATATACTGCTTCGCAGTGCTTTACAGCCCTCTCTAAGTGGTTTACAGAGTCAGCATATTGCTGGGTCCTCATTTTACCGACCTCAAGAGGATGGAAGGCTAAGTCAACCTTGAGCCAGTCAGGACTGAACTGCTGGCAGTCAGCAGAGTTAGCCTGCAATGCTGCATTCTAACCACTGTTCCACTCTGGCTCTGAAAAATATCTTCCAATTCCAGAGTTTTCCTTTCTATAAAATATCCTCTTAGTTTAGGGTCAGGGGACTAAGTACATATTGGTTTAAATCTAACCTATTTAGCGCACCAATCCTTTTCTTATTCCTCTTAAGTGTTTTTCTACCCTACCATTTCCTCCACTAGCTACTAGACAAAGAGTAAAATGCCTCCATTGGGAACAATGGAGGCTTTTTAGCTCTTTAATTGAAATGAAGTGAAAGGGAGATTTTTCTGGGGAAGGATTTAAGGAAGGAAAGTTTAATTGGCCCATCCCTATTTATTTTCATTAGAATCTGGGTCAGATTCACAAAGCACAATTTCTGTAGAATAAAGCACAGAAAGAACAGAAGCTGCATACCACACAATTAACACACTGCACCATTTGACCTTTAGTGAATCAGGTAAGTATGCAGTATTCATTCAGAAAAGAAAAAAAAAACCTGAAGCCTAATGTCTAGTGTGAATAGGCTATCACTTTAGAGGTTCCTGACTGACACTTTCTGGTTGTGTGTGTGTGTGTGTGTGTGCCTGTGTGTTTCTTTCAAATGCCAATTTATAAGAAGGTGGAATAAAGGGATATAAGTTCAATAAATGTTGACATTTATTCACTCCGTTTCTTGCTAGAATATCTTTTGATAAAGAAAATTTTGTAATTGTTTGTTTCAGAGATTAGCTAAACTAGCACTGCTGCCAGCAAGGAGCATTCAGATTATGACATAAAGCTAATCCATATCATGAAGCACTTCTATAGAGATATGAAAAAAGTCAGGGACTGGCAACAGGGATGCCCAAATGCCAGGACACCTGTAACATAGGTTCTGCAAATGAAATAAAAATATCACCCACTCAATCCTGAGGAAATGGCTGACCTTTTTGTAAGATTACCAAATCTGGTGAGACTCTAGGCCAGGGGTTCTCAACCTTGACAACTTTAAGACTTGTGGACTTCAACTCCCAGAATTCCTCAGCCAGCTTTGCTGAGGAATTCTGGGAGTTGAAGTCCACAAGTCTTAAAGTTGCCAAGGTTGAGAACCCCTGCTCTAGGCTGACCTCTACAGTTCTGAGGAGGCACTTCTCCTATCCTTAGGATGAGAAGAAGGTATGTTGTTTTCAATGCTTCAGCTTCCCTGAGCATTTTTTTCCCACTATAACTCAGGAAGGAGACTGATAAAAGAAGAGGACCCCAATTTTTTGAGAACCAGGGACTTGTTCCGTGGAGAGAGTTTTTTCTGTGGACTGGAGGGTGCATGGTTTCATGTACTGCCTGCATCCTGCGGGTGGGGCTCTGCTTGTTTGTGAGGACTGGTTTCTGGCATGCTGTGGTCCGGTGCTAGTCCCCATACCAGGGGTTGGAGACCCCTGGATTAAAGGGTAAAATGATTGTTTTCCTTCTTAGCTGTCTGCCGTGGTGGTGCAGTGGTTAGAATGCAGTACTGCAGGCTACTTCAGCTGACTGCCAGCAGTTCGACAGTTCGAGTCTCACTGGCTCAAGATTGACTAGCCTTCCATGTTTCTGAGATTGGTAAAATTAGGACCCAGATTGTTGGGGGCAATAGGCTAACTCTGTAAAGTGTTTAGAGAGGACTATAAAGCACTGTGAAGTGGTATATAGGTCTAAGTGCTATTGCTATTTCTCCTCAGATGTCCCTGGCCAATCTTCACCTTCTCTGCTTCTCTCATTTTCAATACATCTTTTTTAGTCAGTGCTTACTGGAGCACACAACTGCTGCCCTTATTAATACACTGGGTTTCTCCTACCACTGGGTCAAGCCTGATCCTTACCAAGGCGAAGACTGGCTACCATTACTGTTATTGGGCGTACAAATGGTACTGTTCAACCAGTGCTGAGATAAGAGAAGATACGCCCAAGAGGAGCTGAGCAGAGAAATAATTGCATTGACAATGGGGAGAGAGAGGCAACTAGGACAAGAAGAAGGTGAAGAAGATCAGAGTTGGAGGACATGATAGACTCACTGGTGACCAAAACAAAAATGGCCACCTAGGAATCTGTTCAGACAGAAGGCAAAATCCAACAGTGGGGTAGTTGAGCCTCTACATAGAAGGTTTGCTTGTTCCATTTTCAGATGGAAAACACTTATTTCCTGCCAAGTCATGCATCAACTGGTCCTGACACCGAGGCTTCATTCTGAAGACATGTCCTCAATAAATGGCAAGCGTTCCATATCAGACCTAGAAGAAGGAAGAACATCCATGTTTCCCTTGGTTATCCAGCTTCACAAGATTCCAGGAGAGAAATCTTGTATGATTTCATACCTCATGAAATGTCAGAACTGCAACAAAATTAGCAATTGATGGTGGGCATCTCAATTAGACTATGGTCCTAATAAAACAACAGGAAGGAGATCAAACTATGAAACTAAGCAGAGCTTCAAATAGATGCTTCACTTTGATGTTGGATTGAACCATGTCCATGTCCACTGAGAGGAAAAGAAATGATCTACTATATCTAGGACAGTGGTGGTGAACCTATGGTACGCATGCCAGAGGTGGCACTCAGAGCCCTCTCTGTGGGCATGCAGGCTGTCACCCCAGACAAAGGGACGTGGGCCTGGACTGCTCCCCTCCCCCTTTCCATGCACGCAGAGTCTGGGAACAGCTACGAGAGCTGGGTGGGGAGAAGGGAACCTATAAAAGGAGCAGGTTTTGGCAGAAGAGTGAGTGAGCGGCCTTTGGAAGTGACGGTGGGCAGCTGCGAGTGAGCACATGGCCTTTGGAAGTGACAGTGGGCAGCTGCGAGTGAGCACATGGCCTTTGGAAGTGACCAGTAGTGAGTTTCAAATAATTTAACAACTGATCCACCCAGCCACCCCACCGACCAGAGACCCCCTGGAACTCCCCCAACCCCGCCCAGCCTCCACCATGAGCAACATCGAGGTGGCCACACTCACTCCGGCCATGCCCACCCTGTCTTCCATGACCACTGCAGCCATGCCCACGCAATGGACCACACCCACCTGGTCCTGGATATAAATAAGTGGGTTTTGGTTGCAGTTTGGGTACTCAGTCTCTAAAAGGTTTGCCATCACTGATCTAGGAAGTAGAAGAATGTTGCTACATTACTCAATTGGACTTGAGAAAAAATGTTGTTTTTTGTGGAATCCTTAGTGCTCTCTGAGCTTGGTTGATTTTTGCAGACATCTCATGACCCAACAAAGTAACAACTCCAATGAGAGAAGGGAATAGGGTTTGCTTTCAATTTATATATTGTAGCTTACCCTGTCAGAATTAGTAGGGCTGTTTTCTCCTTGATTAAGCTTTTTTTTCTCCTTAGAAATATGTTAGGCAGCAAAAAGACAAGGTGGCCTTTCATCTGTGCTTTGATTAAAAACTAATTAGAATCTAATCCAAGGTTTGAGGTCAAGCGTACTGACTTGTCTTACATTATCTGTCTGAATAATTAGTCAAATTGTAGAAACTAGGTTTTTCTTAAATGAGTTGTCCTCATCTGGACTATCAAAAAAACCTGTTCTTTTCACTTCTTCTTTCCTGCAGGGCTCTGTAATTCGCACCTTATGTCTAGTTCTTTACTCATACACAGCTACATGTATAAATACGATGGATCTCCACTGGCTGTAGATAGATAGCTCTTCCCTCAAGCCATCTGTCATTGTAGATGATGAGATTATAATTCATATTTGTGGCTGATGCAAAAAGATGACTGTCTGCAAAGGCAGATAAAGGACTCATCAGACTCATTGGAAGAAAACGAAGATTGCGAGAGAAAGTCATGAATTTATTATCAGGAAAATGGTAACTGTCACATGAAAGTCAAGGGAGAAGCTAACATAAATTTGGAAAAGAGAAGAAAGAGTGTAAAATATTTAGTATGCCATATTGCCATGGAAATATGGAGCTTTCGGACTTAAAATGAAATCCAAATTTAGTCCTAGTTGAGAAGGTTCATTGAAATCAGGAGGATTAAGTTAGTAATTAGTGTAAACTGATGGATTTAAGTGGGTTTCAAGCCCAGTTTTAATTGGTGTTGCATTCATTACCAAGATCAAATGATTTAAGCTTGCAGATACACATCTCTGCAACATAGCTTCCAGCCAACCTAATATCCAACATATATTAGACTATAACTCCCATAATCTTTTCACTGAACAGAATGTTGTACAATAAAGATTTCAGATCTGTTTCTTTTATCTGCATTATCCAGGTGTGCTGTGAAATCTGCCCATACCCACCAGGACAATACCGTCAAATACTATAGCTAGGAATCATAAAACAAGTGAAGCCCCATCTTAGTGCATGCATTCAGTATATAGAATTTCAGGGGTTCACACGGGCCTCTGTTGTCTATGTTGATTACCAGTTGTAAATGTTTAAATCTTCTAAGCCAAGTTGTAAATGTTTAAATCTTCTAAGCCAAGTTCCATATTTATTCATATTTTTCATAATACACCTGTCAAGGTTCCGACTGACGAACCCAACCAAGCAAAC